>NC_081193.1:35234371-35439371 GCF_902713425.1 Acipenser ruthenus
GTGATCTGCCACTTTGAATCAAGCTTTCTTTTGTCTTCCTAACAATACACTGCAGTGCACTAGCTGGTGTGGGTGCTTACTAATATAAAACCACCTGATGATCTAGTCATTACATATCCCTATGGCATGCAGCTAGCACTGAAGGGCAGCCCCTAAACTCATAGTCAAAGCACCTTAACAATAACTTATAAGAAATAAAAATAACAAATTTCAGTAACAAGAATGATTAAAAGTTAAAGGAACAGTAACATCATAATAATAATAATAATAATAATAATAATAATAATAATAATAATAATAATAATAATAATAATAATAATTCAATAAGATAATTTCATATAAAGCTACTTACTCTTAAACCTAGTATGGTGCCAGGTTTTGTTTTTAAAATAAAATAAAAACATGTTAGTTATATGGCACACATGAGATTTACATAGTAAATATTACCTCTCATGCAACATTTATGGAATAATTTATCCACTTTAACAACTACAGTAAATCTCCAACAGCATTGACGACACATGTTCACCATTGAGGGCTCAAGTAAGAATACAGAGAGAAACCCAGTACTCTGACATGTAGGACAAATAAATAAACATATGATAAAGAAAAATCTACAGCAGGGTTCCCTTTATGAACTGAGAGTTTCCCTCTTGTAAACACTTACCGTGTGCTTTCCGATAAAAATAAATGCACACAGTGGAAGCCCCCCACACACACCTCTCTCTCTGGTCACATAATCCAAATTCAACCAACCTTTTATTCTTTTTATCCAGATAATCAAATTATTATTATTATTATTATTATTATTATTATTATTATTATTATTATTATTATTATTATTATTCCATAACTATTACTATGACTGCAGCAAGACTGAGGCCTGCCCCTGTAAAATATGTTTTCTGTTTGATTATAAATAACATTGGTGGGGTTTGTTAAAAAAAAAAAAAAAAAAAAAAAGTATAATTGGTATAATTGAAAGGAATGTGCAGCAGGTGGCCAGGTGTCAATTGAAGAAATTGATCATCAATGAACCCTGCTCACCTGTGGCATGCCAGTCCTTTGTTCTGTGTTGTACCAAGCTGTGTGTTTACAAGCTGAAGGAGAACCCTCACTACTTTGTGTGGAACTAGGCTGAGCTACCACTGATCACTGTGTATTGAACCAGGATCCATTTAGGGAAATTTGAATCCCCCACCAATGTTTATTTAATTTGTGCAGGAGAGACTGTTCCTGGTGCAGGACCTCCCTTTTAGTAGGAGTAGCGCATGGCCCGAGCTTGGCCACCTTTTGTTTATTAGCTTTGTTTTTGTACAGTGTTTGTTTTACATTTTGTATTTCAATGTACACCTATATATATAATATATATATATATATATATCCTTCCGTACTAGAGAATCAATTGCAGGTACCCAAGTGGCGGCCACTTGCAACTAACTGCAACTGCCTGTGCTTTAATAAAACCTGGATTCCTGAGCAGCGTTTCAACATCAAAACCTTCTATCTCTCTCTCGTCTCTCAGCGGATACCCTTACAGTAACAGAACACCCCTGTTACAATGACATATAAGATGTATACATTCCTAAAACAGGGCACTGTGGTTTGATCTATGACAACAGTAGGGCAGAGGAACATTGCACATAACATGGCTGGTTACCAGGGGTGCTGTTCGAAACAGGTATTTGTAAAATCAGATAGCCAAGATTTGATTGTAAACGTGTCTGCATCCCAGTTTACCGCTCTGGATAATATTATTAGAATCTGTAAACTAATAAACAACTTTATCAACCATGGATTTACAGTGATATTTAAAAACAAAAGACCTTAAACCTGTTTACTGTCTATTAAAAACATAACAGTGTAGTAAAACATAGTTTGGGGAACCATGCTACCAAGCATGAGAAACAGCAAAATGATTTATGGTTTCTAAAGGATTCTTAAAGTACAGATAATGTGGGGGCAGCATTTAGTTTTACACAAAAGCAATGTTGTTGCCATTGCCAATATTCAATTTAATTGTAAGGCATGATGAGCAAATAAGTTAATGTGGAAAATCACCACATTAAGAATGCAGCCTGAATGTCAAAGACGCTTAGCAGTAGGGAGGAGTCATGTGAAAAGCATTATGTAGCTCCCAACTTTAAACAGACTTACCAGTCAAACAGCCAAGCCAGGTCTCTTATTCTATTACAGTTTAACCCTTTTCATTTTATTATGCTACTTGGAGCGCCAGGGAATTCCCCGAATTGCATCATCTCTTTTTTAAGGCAAATCCGAAGATAAAGATGGACAGGGTGGTTGAGGGAGGGGGAAGGAGGTTAGTGAGGTCTTCCAGTGCACCAAAATTCTCCAATAAAATCCACCTGTGGCTCATCCCAGCTGGGTACAGGCTGATCACAGTCTAATGTTTGTCTACTTGACTTTACTGAATAATATTATGGAAACTTGTACCAATAATAAATCAGTTTCCACAAAGCTCATAAAGACAACCCCAATGCAATATCAATTAGTCAGGTGATATAGTTTAATACAGTGAACTCCTGTAATGTGGACCCCTTAGGACCAGGCCTTTTGTCCACATAAAACAGCTGTCAAGAAGAAAAGATGTTCAGCTTCCAATTAGAAATAGAGCTGGTATACTGGGTAGTTAGAATGTAGCACAAAAAAAAACACCAAGAAATCTGTTTATGCAGTACCTCTATACAGAGATTGTATTCAAGTACAGCACAATACACAGTATATTTCAACATCACATGATACACAAGGGTACATAGAAATGCATGTCTGCTAGTGCGGTTGTTCAGCAGATAAATCTGTGCATGTGTCCACTTTAAAAGGTATCTTCATGCCAAGTACATTTAAAAAATATTTAATTTTCTGACTGAAACACTGAGCACTCATTGACTTAGTAAATGGTGAATCTCTGTACAAAGCTACAGTTACAGAGGCAAGAAATTAAATGTTACGAACATGTAGGTGATACAAAGTTGAAGTCACTAAAGAAAAATATGCACAATAATAATTGGTCATTTTACTTTAGTCCTTAATCCTTTCACATAGGGGCATGGCTTAAAAAAAAAAAGCTCTTCTAGTCTTTATAAGGGGTGATATGGAAGATGCAAAAGCAGAATGACCTCATACGAGGATGGCATTTAAATTATTATGTGTTCAAAACTATTTTAAGTGTTTTTTTCAGCTATTTTCAGTATTTCATGCATGAAAGGGTTTAATATGAAATTGTCCTCATACAGTAAGGTGGAGTTCACTGTACTATTATGTGCAGTGATAAACTACTAAAATACTACTGATGGGGGAAATTGAGTTTGTTGTCAGCTTTCTGGTTGTTAAAACATGTTGGTTATACAAGAACAAGAATGAATGATCACATGCTGTCATGTTTGTGTTGTGTGATAGTAATCCGTGTTTTCACATCTGATTAAATAAAGAACAAAGCCAGGGTGTAGCGAGGCTTAGGCCATATGTGCTCAACTAACGTATAGGATCTATTCAATTGAGCACTTTGTATTCCAAGGTTATGAAAACCACCATGTCTTAGTAAGTAAGCATCATACACATGGGAAGGGTCATACGCAAAAAAACACTCTTATTATATAATAATAATATACCTATCCCCTCAACTCAGCACAGCACTACCAGCATGACAGTAAACCCCAACACAATGAAGCGTTCTTACCTTTGTATACCGGTAAGTTAGTGATCAGCAGGTGTGTCTGCCGCACGAACAGCACAGCGTTTTCACTAACTCTACTGTAAAGAATAAATTAATTTTGTTCTATGTGCAAATATCGGGACTTTCTTCCTATGCATCGGGACGCGGGACATTTGCTAGGAAATCGAGACCGTCGCGACCATATAGGGACTGTTGGCATGTATGCGTTAAAAAAGAAAAGAAGACCATCTGTCTTTTGAGGAAGATATGTTTAAACAAAACACCAAAGCTGACAAGCTATTTTAATAAAATATCAACAAATGTACGGGGAGGTACAGTAGTTCGAAAAATACATCGGAGAAAAACCAACAGGAGGAAACGACCGACACTGATGGATTACATTGTGAGTAAGGACTCTAAACACCGGATACAAGCAGTTTCCAATGCCTGGAACGCGACTGGGCGACACAGAAGCGATATGAAAAAAAATATGACTGGTGTCTATTTTTGCAATTTTGTCGCGAGGGCAGCTAGGGAATTGACCAATGAGGAACAGCATCCCTTGCTCGCCTTTTTCAGTAAACAATGGTGGAAAAAATATCATTGTTTACTTATATTGAAATAAGTATTCTGAAAAGATATAATGTATTCTACATTTTTATTAGCTATATATTGCACGCCTGTCTTCACTGATGTGAAAGGTATGGTCGCAGCGAAAGTACCATTTTGTCGCAAGACAAATCACATCGTGTCCGGTGTGTAGTGGCCTTTTACTGGCAAGTCCTAACTTTCTAATTTAGAGGGTTTGTAAGAGATGATGAAAAAAGAGTCTGCAGTTTGCATTTTGCAATTTTTTTTTTGGCACTGCTAGTACCTCACACACTGGAGGAGAACGTTCATTTTCGAAACTGGCGCTAATCAAACATTCACTCAGGTCAAATACGCCAAAACGACAACAGCCCTTGGCCCCCATCAAACTTAATGGGGTCAGTATGTTAACTGGAAATATGTTGCACAAAAATCTGCCACCCAGACACCACAAACATATGGCATGCACATTAACATGTCAGAAACGTTTGTTTCACAATCTTCTCCACACATAAAAATGATACAGTTCGAATGTGTTTGTTTATACTAGTGTTCTAATAATTCGGTAAGTAAAATGCATACATTTACCTGAGCAATCTGTGAATTCACCTCCCCTGTTCCATCTTCATTTACTGGGAAATGAAAACAAGAAGTAATTAGACATTTGTCATGCTTTTAAAAAAAGTAAACAGGACACCATTATAAATCAAGGTTTCTACCTAGAAAGAGTGCCAGACTAGTGTTTCAGGTGGTGGAGCCTTGTAACTATAGTAAACAAGCATGTCTTTAATTACTTCGAGCCTCATACAAAAAGGGGAGAATGCTGGTAACTAGCCATTTATTTCATATAGCATTTGATATAAATAATATAATGTGTGTCTTATTTGTACTGTTAATATATACTTCATATAAAGAAATACATGGCTGCTATTATGGTGAAGAACATCAACAATTAATCCAAGGAGACATAAGAGTGCATATGTCACATAGCAGTTTATCCATGTCTGTAAACCCTTATATGAAGTGACGAACACTAAATACTTTACCTCATTCATTAACAAGACAAGTTTCCCACAATAAAACCAAATATAGTTCAATAAAACATCATGGTTAGGCTTGACTCAACTACAGAGGAATAAAATTACAACAATTACAGAGACACTTTTCTCAAGTGAAAAAGGTACCAACCTGCATTTTAAGGTGTACGTACTATAAATAAATGAATTGCATTTTACCTTTTTCCATGGCTCTCCTCTTTAGCCTCCACAGCCCTGTGTTTGGCAAAGTTACTGTCCTCTTCACTTTACAACTTGAAGCACTCAGCTTGTTCTCACTAACATCCCATGTGAGAGTGATGATGCATCAAACAAAAAGAGTTGTTGTTTTACTGTAAATAATGAACTGAAGGGAGATGTAAAAAAAGATAATGCTTGAATGAATAGGTCTCCCTCTGGCTGGAGTATTTTCTTCAGTCTTTTCGTAAACACCTTTCACTGAGTTCAGTCCTCAGATCACAGACTGTACATTATGTCTTAAGTAGCTGTAGATACATTTAGAATTATGATTGATTTATCCACCTTCTGTTAACTTGAGCTAAAAACCTACATAGTCATAAAAGCTTGGATAACAGAAATGTTTTGCAATACAATATTTAACATAGCCTGTAGGTGTTATATGATTACGTTTTTAAAATCCATTTCCTATCCTTGTCCATTTCACTGTCCCCTTTATCGTTGTTTTGTTCAACTTTTCTTCTCAAGGCTTTCCATCGATAGTTATAACTGATTGTTCGATTTGATGTTTCTGGGACTCTTAAGGAAATTAAGAGTTTATCCCGGTGTGACATTTTTTAAATAAAAACAAATCTGATTAAATTGGGTCATATGTGTTTAATTTAAATATCTTTTGGTATCACCTGGATTTTTTTTCCAGCATTGTAAGTTCAAGGGTCCTCCATGGGTCTTTGGTAGATGACAAAAGGTGTAATTATTGGAATCCAAACGATCCTTCAGACAATCAGAGTGGGATGCAGGACAGCTGTATTATTGCTATCGGTTGTAGCCCAGATACTGTGGTGGTGTTATACCCCGAGCATCTGTATGTCATTAATTGTAACTCTTTTTAAAATAATAATAATAATAATAATAATAATAATAATAATAATAATAATAATAATAATAAAAACAAAAACAACCATGTCAATTTAATAAACTGCAAAGGTTAACAAAGGGGTTTGATGTTACGGTATTTCTGCAAACAAGTACACCACCCCTGCAGCTTGGCAAGCCCAAAGTGGAAAGTCGGGCCCATATGTCTTTAGTCTTTATACCAGGCTTCCTGCCATAATGAATAATCTCTGTATGCCTGTTTTTCTCCTGATTGGACTGCAACCAAAAAACAGGAAACCAACTTATGCTGCCAGTTATATAATTTGTGTCTTATTATCAGTGTCACAAGTTTGAGCCTTGTGCCCAACATGAAGAATCAAGACTGAATTTTAAAAAAAGTGTTATCTGTGTGTATTTGTTTAAAATCTGAATAAGATGTTTGTTTTAAACGAAAGGTTATTTAATTCCCACAAATCAGGGCCTTTCGGTAATCATGCCCCTGTTCCTCGTGCAACCCTGGCACCTTGAAGGAATCATCCTTTCCACTTTATGCAGTTCTTGTCAGCCTTTAATACATTTTCCTTTTATTATGTGTAGTAAAAGTACCCTTTTCACTGTACACCCAATCTAAGCTGCTGAAGTTACTGAATGTTTGTTTTTTCTGTGTATTTTAAGCTTACTATCCTGGTTCCAGTAAGTGGGGAGTAACTTCCTTCTTCTCCACCAACTTATGCAGAGAAGTCTGTAAAAGGTAATGACCAAAACTTAAAAAGCCATTATCTTTACTCTAATTCACATTAAAGGAATGTTAAACCATGTTTCTAAAGCGTTATCACTGGTCCCAATTTTCATTTACAGAAGTGATTAGATACCTTGAAGAAACAGTCCTTAAAGGGGTTATAGCTAATGCAATAAATCCATAAATATTACATTTAGTGCACTGCCATTTGCAAAGCTGTTTTAAAAGAAACAAATGTTTAAAAGAAATAGTATCTGGCACTATACTAGGTTAAAGAAAGCAGTGTTTGCATGCCTTACTTTCAGGAGTCTTGCACTTACTTGGTCATTTCACCCATTGGAAAATGGTCTCCACCCTTTTATGTCTTCTTTCCTGTCACTAGCCAACCAAATGAAGGCACTGCTGAGGTGATGAATGAAATAGTAACAGAAAGTAAGGCTTCCAAGCTTTATTTAACCTACTATGGCACTAGATAATAGTTTTTAATCTAAATGTTTGTTTGAGTATATTGCTCTTAAAAAATGAAACAAAATTACTGTTGTGATGTAGGAGAAAAAACAGAGTTTGGTGAAAAGAGGTTATTATAAGGTGGTAAACTGTTTATGGCTAATAAAGGGGGTCATTGTGTGAGTTGGTATAATAATCAAAGCCTCCTCAGTTTATCATTAGTTTATCAAGAGTATTAATAGTAAACAAACTGTTCTCAAAGTGATCACATCGCCTTTCCAAAGAAAGGCGGAAAACATAACAATCTAATTGCCAATATGTATGCAATGAGAATTACCAGTTTGTGGACAGTTCTTGACACGTGCTCAGAATTATTACGATAAAAAAAGTTTGAACAAAACTACTGTTTTATACAAAGGGTGTTTAGCAAAGACACTAATTTATTGATATTTCATGTCAGAAAGTTTTGTATTTATATGTGTCTAGTCTTTGTCCCCTAAATGTCCATGTTCTGGCCAGGCTACAAAAATGTGTGGTATTAAATATTTAAAGGTATCTGTCAATGAAAACACATATATAAATAGTTCAGTTAAACAGAGTAGTTAAGATGTTAAGATGTGTAGCCACCAAGCTCAAGATAAATTCTGTGTATTTAAATTTACAGGCTGTTATTCAATCTGTGTTATACGAGTTACACAGTATAAAATAAGAACATTAAAAGAGAACACATGTATACAAGATTACACCACTGAACATGGAAGACTAGTTTTCTTATACGATATTCTGTATAATATTACAATTATTTCTCTGTAAGATACTATAATGACTAAATCATCAAGAATTTCCAAAAAAATTATTTTATGTTAGCTAGAATATTTAGCTAAAAGAAACCAAATGACAAAAAAAAACAAAAAAACATTTCTGCTGTCTGTCTTCTTCTGTTTTGTATTGAGGGACATTGTTTTGGAATAGTTACTTTTGTTCAAATGGTTTAAATATTGAATTATGACAAGAACAATTTATTTATCAAAGTGCAGTTCAATCATATGTCCAGTTTCAGCTTCAGGCCAGGTGCTGCTTTGTAATGGAAGTTGCCTATCCACTGAAGTCCTTGTAGGTCTGTAAATTCCCCTTCACCTTCTAATCTGAAATCAAGATAATGTTAATTTAAATACAATTATTTCCTACACAGTACCATTTTCATTAATCCAAGGTAGTATCTAAAGGTTTATTTTGATACAACAGACAAAGTTGTTTTAAATATAAACATAGTTGTCTGCCAATGGTCACAATGTGGGTGCCAATTCCCTCTGTCAGACATCCTTGCTTACTTCATTATTCTTCACTATTGCTCTTCATACTCAACACATTTTGGTTGCTTTGTGATTTATGTTATCAGCATGTTCATATCTGCTTTTGTACTTACTTGTTCTCATTAAACTCTCCAACATATTTTGCTCCATTCTGAAAAATGTATGTCCCTCTTCCATGGAACATGTTGTCTCTGAACTCCCCTTCATAAACAGCTCCAGAGGGATGTTCCAGTCTTCCACTCCCATTCATCTAAACATTACAATACATAAACAGTACATACAAAAAATGCTTTTATATTCACCATATCATATAATTAATGACAGACCTTAATGTATATTGATTGATACGGAATTTGCAATAAATTAATGGCTGCCCATGGTGTCCCTACACCATACTGACACTTGTATGGCAGGTGTTTCAAATTTGTGTTTTGGGCAGATAAAGTATGACTCAGTAAATTCCAACACGCATCTTCCTGATTACCTTATCATTATACCATTGTCCTTTGTAAATTATTCCATTTGGAGTTGTATGTATGCCTGAGCCACTTCTCATTATGACATCATCTGAAGATTTTTGGCACTCACCATCTGAAACAAACAATATTCAGTAATACACATCAATAGCAGCTCTTATTGTTGAGTTTCTTATCACATACAAAAAGGTGCAATTTTGTACTCACCGTATCTGTCCCCATTGGGAAATATGTAAGATATATTTAAAACTGCAGGCCCTGCTCAAAAATAAGAACAAATTACAATTTACATTTCAACAGTGTTAAAATACACAGGCATATTTCCAAATGTTCTTGCTCCAGTGCCATGCTTGCACAAATTTTTCTAAACAGAATCAACACAAAAGTGCTGCTACTTGTTTGTTCTTGTTTTCTAACTCAGAAAAAGTGGTCTTTTTAACTTAACCAGTTTACCTTTCAGTTCATTAGTCTTCTCTTTGCTTGGTTTCACTGTAAAATAAATACATACATACATACATACATAAACAAATAAATAAACAAACACATACACAAACAATAACAGTTATCATCACCAAGATGTGTTAGATTTTCCCCCACCTCTATAAAGCTAAATTCTTGCCAGGCCTTTCTCTTTGTGTATCAGTGTGCATGAAATCCATAGATTTCTATACAAAGCTGATCGAAGGATATTCAGGTTAAAATGCAACATAATTAATTACTTTCATAACTTCAATTTCAATTGCATTATTTGTTATTTAATCACAGTAATTAATATTAAACAACAACTCGATATGTTATCTTTATTGTTTTGCATATTTGAGAATAGGTTCGTAACACAGCTGAAATGTTATCCAAACCACACATGGAAAAGTCTGGAGGTTTTGAATATTTTTGAATGTAGGACAGAAAAACCTGGCGACAGTGCGATTGTTAACAAGAACTTTCAACGACAATGGTAGGTGGTGTAAATATAATATTCCCGCAGTTCAGTTGTATATCATGCACATTTTTAACTTACCAGACATTTTCCTTTGTTAGTGAAAGCTGTTCAACACTTCTGACCAGCTATGATTTAATTTGTAGCAATAAATAACAATCTCCTTATGCTTAAACTTTTCTCTGTATGTGCTTTGACATGCTTTCTTTTTTTATTTTTTACTGAAATGTTTCTGTGAAGACGCGTTGAAATCACTATGGTTACGCTATTACTAACCCGGAAAGGAAAACTGTAACCCCATGCCGGGGAGCCAATAAGGAGTCTGCAGAGCCGGTACGCAGAAAGGTCTTGTGTCAGGTTTGAAGATGTGATTTAGTTAATATTTTTCATTTGTATGAGTTATGTTGGCACACATTTTAATCAACACAGCAGCCCGATTGTTTCGTCACAGTGTCAAGGACCTGGATTATGTAAAACTTAGTCTTCTGATCGGTTCTCCATTTTAAAAAAGTACGTAAACGTGATTCTTTGTGCCTGGCTTGATTCAATATAAAAAGTAACGTTTTTTTATACAGCTTTTATTAACATAACCCATTCAAAATATTTAATTTACATCACTTGGGATAGGAATGATATGTCTAAACGCTGTTTAAACGGCTTTTATTAACATTACCCATTACAAAATATGTAATTTATATATCAAGACATCACTTGGGACAGGAATTATGTATGTTAGCTAAATTTTGTGTTAATCCATATTTTTAAAAAAGGGGACGTTTATAGTCTTCGTTTATCTTGGAACTCGGTTCTGTTTACTGGGAGTATATGACAAATAATTTTGCTATGACGCACTTCATTCAGTACTAGAGAGTTACCAGCAGTACCTTGATAATAAATGTTAACATGAGACTACTGATTTCTAACCCCTTAAAATAGGCCACACATAATTTTAGTTGTATAGGCGGCTAAAAATGGTCCTTCATTTGTGGTATGTGAGACCCTTTGCCTTTGGGGCACCCAAAATCAAAAACCTCTGCACATGTTAACAGGTAACAGCTATGAGTGGGAGAAGAAAAGCAAAGCCAAACCAAGGTGGTGGACGGTTTAACAAACCTCGAGGAGGAGGAGGAAGAGGAAAATGTGGAGGCGGAGCCAGGAAGGCAGCAGACAACTCCTGGGATGATGGAGATGATTTCAGCCTGTTTTGCGGACCCAGTCGTCCATCCAGGTTGGATGTCAATTAGGGTTGTAAAAAATCCTTACTGAATTATTCAGTTTAAACACTTGAGTGAACAAAATAAATAAGTATATACAATGCCCAGTGTACATTTCTGTTGATATAAGGGGTCATCCATAGTTTAATATATTGGTCTTGTTAAAATGCATTACCTGAATACTGAACAAATACAAATACAAAAAAAAAAACTTAATTAGGATGTTATTCTGATAGTCAGGGACATACATTACTGATTAGAGGTTTCAGTGGCTCTGGAGCTGAAGCTGAAGCTGGGGTAGCAGGGTGGAGTTCCACCGGAGCTGGAGCAGGGGCTGCTGGAGCTGGAGCAGGGGGCCTCCATCAGCTCTGGCGCCAGCCTGGATCTGGAGCAGGGGGTCTCCATCAGCTCTGGAGCCAGCCTGGAGCTAGAGCAGGAGGTATCCATCAGCTCTGGAGCCAGCCTGGAGCTGGAGCAGGAGGTATCCATCAGCTCTGGAGCCTGCCTGGAGCTGGAGCAGGAGGTATCCATCAGCTCTGGAGCTGGAGCAGGAGGTGTCCATCAGCTCTGGAGCTGGAGCAGGAGGTATCCATCAGCTCTGGAGCTGGAGCAGGAGGTATCCATCAGCTCTGGAGCTGGAGCAGGAGGTATCCATCAGCTCTGGAGCTGGAGCAGGAGGTATCCATCAGCTCTGGAGCTGAAGCAGGAGGTATCCATCAGCTCTGGAGCTGGAGCAGGAGGTGTCCAGCAGCTCTGGAGCTTGTGCAGGAGGTGTCCATCAGCTCTGGAGCTGGAGCAGGAGCAGGAGGTATCCATTAGCTCTAGAGCTGGAGCTGGAGGTGTCCATCAGCTCTGGAGCCAGCCTGGAGCTGGAGCTATAGGTGTCCATCAGCTCTGGAGCCAGCCTGGAGCTGGAGCAGGAGGTATCCATCAGCTCTGGAGCTGAAGCAGGAGGTGTCCATCAGCTCTGGAGCTGGAGCAGGAGGTGTCCATCAGCTGGAGCTGGAGCAGGAGGTATCCATCAGCTCTGGAGCTGGAGCAGGAGGTATCCATCAGCTCTGGAGCTGAGCAACCGGAGCCACTTCGGAGCCGGAACTAGCAAAGCCGGAGCACAGCCAACCCTATTGCCAATCATATTGTGAAGCTGTACCATTTTTTTTTTTACCAAAATATGTTTTTGTGGAAGGCAATCAAATAATGTTTGTTCAGAGTAGCATTTTACCAGCTCTTGGTAGCATTCCCAAACTTGAGTGTTCTCATGTCTGATCACCTAAATATGGTTTGCTCTTTTATACAGTTCTATTTTGTCAAGGTTTTCATGCTTTCTTTTCTCACTCCTAAGTAAGTTCAGTGTCTCTTTAAAGTGTATAAACATATCTTGCAGCTGCATATTTAACACAGTTTCAACATCTGTCTTGCTAGAAAATGTCCAAAAGGATGGTGATGTCATAAATCTATGAATTATGTGTTTCTCTACAGACCAGGTGGCAGAGGTAGCGGTAGCGGTAGCAGTGGAGGTGGATGGGGCAGAGGCAGAGGCAGAGGCAGAGGCAGAGGTGGGGAAGGTGGCAGTAGCAGAGGGAGGCCTAAAACAGACTCTGGAGACAGGCCAAGGCCCAGACCTGAAGAGAACAGCAGGCCTCGGCCAAAAACTGAACTTCCACGAATGCCGATGCAGAAGATACACATGACCTCTGAGAATCAGGCAAGCGTTAAAGAACTTTTGCGGGAACTGCAGACTCAAGATTTTGAAGAACCTGACGAGTAAGTGTTCTTTTTATACATTATGCAAACATTGTATATATATTTTGTTCCAAACGTATGCCAATTCATATTCCCTTCGGTTAGAATTTTATTTTATTTTTCTCTTTAGAGAGAATTTGTGTGAACTCTATAGAGTTCGAGAAGTTGCCCTGCCATTACTTTGAAAAAACCATATGCATTATAAAGTAGATACATAGATAGGAAACTAACATAGTACACTTGTGCACACAGTGACTGATGGGGATATATTCTTTTGGCAATATTAGGCAAACCACATTGTACAGTTTAATAAATGGTGACATAAATATGTGATCTGTCAACAAGCATTCAGCTCTGTGATATACAGGAAGACTGTTCAGTATTCTACTAATATGTCCCCAGTTTCTGATGCTATCAATAAGTTGTGCTAAATAACGTCCTTAGCAAGTTTCATCGCAATTGGATAAGTGGTTCTCTAGATATATGTAAAGTGTGACAAACGTACAGTCACCTCCACTATGTGCATCCCTAGCAGTAGATAGTAAGGGTGTGATTATTTTTGTTACACATAAGAAAAATCCTTTCAGGTTGCCAATTTTAATAATTCTAATTTGTGTTGAAATCCTTTAATGTGAGAGGGTGATATCTATAATTGTACAACTCGACAATTACTGTAGTACATATTGTGGTGGTCTTATGGTGTGTATCTGAAGGAGCAATTCTTCTGGCAACAGAAACTGTGAAGAGTACTCCGGTTCTGAACCCGAAGAGGAGGAGTACGATGAGCTTGATTACCGTGATGATGGTCAGTTCTGGTGTACTAACGATGACCCGGTGGAAGTCTCTGATAGCGCAGTGTTTGAGCCTGATTCCGAGGAGGAACGAGAGGTTTGTGAGACCCCCATCTCACATTTTGCCATTGGAAAGCTTAACAGGTAAAGTTTTGGTGATCCTTACTGCCATAGAAACTGCCGCCCACCTCTTAAAAATAAAAAGGTTTACTGTGATTAATATGCACTTGCTTGTTTTTGCCTTCACAATAGGGAGCTAGTACAGAACTTGCAGCGCAGTAAAAGATACAGCTTAAATGCACACTGACAACTGCACTTGATACCACATTAAAGTGATATGAAATATCACAGTTAGCTAATGTATTTTTCTTATTATTTAGAACCACTTTGTATATCCTGATGACTTTTCTGAAACTCAGAACTTTTAAGTACTCCTGTCACCTCTATAGAGCTGCCGAACATGTCTTCTCTCTTAAGTATAGCTGGCACACCAGAGTCTAACCATTTACCTGCCCCCCTGCCCTGCCACACCTTCTTCCAGTGGCTGTAAGAAAGATCACAATGATTCTAAGTTCTTACTATTGTATTTCTTACATCCACTAGGAGCAGAGTGTTGCAGGTGAGACAGGTTAATAGTTACATTCTGATGTACCAGCTGTGCTTAGAGAGAAGACGTGTTTGCGAGTTCTACTGAGGCCACAGGGGTGCTTTACATTTTTATAAAAAGTTTTAAAAAGTAACTAGGATGTGATGTCTGAAAGAAAAGGATTTAAAAAAAAAAAGTAGAATAGTTTAGATAACTGTTATATTAATACCCATACCAAGCTACTGTTTTAACTTGAGCAGCGTGGATTACAGGAAGAATGCTTCCCTAATGATACTTTCAATAAGTTGTGATAAAGTTCAGTTTCATAAATATGCAAGAGGTGACGGAACACAGCATTCCTTCTACATGATGAGAGATAAGGTTTTTTACCATTTGTTTTCCTGTTTCCTCTGCAGATATGGTTTTGATAAGGAACGTAGCAAATTGGCATTACAGTCTTGTAATCGAGACGTTGGAGTTTCTTTGGAGTATTTGCTTCAGCAGTGCTTAAAAGAAAAGTATGGAAAGCGTGCCAGGTCCATAGACACATGTCGTGACATTACCATTGAGGACTGCTTGGTGCAGCGGCAGGAGGAAGCTTTTGCCCTCTCTTCCATATATGGGGACAGGTTCACCGAGAGGATCCACAATAGGGTCTGGACCGTCACACTGGAGCTGGAGTTTTTAATCGATAAAAGAAACAATCACAAACAGGGAAGCGCCAAGAAGGAAACCAGCCAGGTCTTGTTAAAAGATGTGTGCCGGTTTTACCTGAAGGGGGCAGGGTGCCGGTTTGGTGTGAAGTGTCGATTTAAACATCAGATGCCTACAGAATCCTACGCAAATACAAAGAAGCCTGTGGGACCAAGTCAATCCAGCTTTGACAGCAACACGTCTCCTGTATATGAGCTGGAGATCCGTTTTCCTGAGGGCAATCGGTACCCTTTCCAAGCTCCTGTAGTGGCATTTACTACCACTGATGAGACGTTGCCCCTTCCAGGCCGTTTACACATTTCTGAATACCTCTACGGGGAGGCTCTGGTTGCTGCAGAGTCGGGTGAGCCTGTTGTGTTCACCTTGATCACCTGTTTGGAAGACGAAGCCAAAATGAGTGAACTGCTAGCGAACGACCACCACAAGTACAGCGTCCCCCCACCGCCACTGCCTGCCGTTACTCCAGCTAAAAGTAAAAGTGTTAAAAGAGCTTCTCCTGTCCAGGATGTCCCCAAGCAACTGGAAGGTAAAAAAAAGAAAATAAATAATAACAATATGGTCCATGATTTGTTTTTGAAATGTATGTATCAAATAATCTTTTTTCGCATAGGATTCGTGTAGATTATTTTTATAGCTTCAAAAACAATAAATGTAAGGTTTGTTACATCATCAATATCGCTCCCAAGACTTTCAGATTATTCATTTTCTGTGTATTAGGTGTGACTGATCACCACACAATATTGGGCTTCCCATTAGTGTGATATCAGTGTAACAAACCATTTTCATGGAATAGCCCTGTAGTGTTAGGTGACAGATTTCACTTAATAATTAGTGGTGCTTTAATGCAGTGCCCAGTGGTGTTTAACCTTGCAGGGACCTCCTGCCTGCCTCTGTTTCAGTGAAGAAAGCTGTGGAGTCCGAAGAAGAGGAGGATGACTTGGAGGATCCCCCAGCAGTCCCTGTGGAGAATGAGAGCTATGTGAACTTCAAGAAAAAGTTCACCAAGAAGTACGAATGGAAAGCAGAGAGTGTGCAGCAGGAAAACACAAAGCTTTGTAGGCAGTTCAGGAACAAGCAGGTACGACTATTGTTCTTTATTAGATACTGTGCCTTTATCTCTAACTCAAAGCATGAATGGGTTATAAACCTTTGAAAATCTTTCTTAAAACAATAAATGAAGGCTGTGTGGTCCAGTGGTTAAAGAAAAGGGCTTAACCAGGAGGTCCCCAGTTCAAATCCCAGCCACTGACTCATTGTGTGATCCTGAGCAAGTCACTTATCCTCCTTGTGCTCTGTCTTTCGGGTGAGATGTTGTAAGTGACTTTGAAGCTGATGCATAGTTCACACACCCTAGTCTCTGTAAGTCGCCTTGGATAAAGGTGTCTGCTAAATAAACAAATAATAAATGAAGCATAGATTGACAAAAGAATACTAAGTGCCATCTACAGTGACAGTATATTTGCACAATGGACAGTCATAGAATAATTTAACCTATGTAATTTATTTAAGTAGTGTTTTTTTGATGACTTTGGTGAAGACCTCAATGCCAAGCTGTTTGATATACTGGTATATACCCTAAAGCACTATAGTAAGGCAGGTGTTGATTTTGTTCTAGATCTTTAAATTGTGCTGTGTAAAGATCGACAGTAGTAACAGATGTGTGTATGTTTAATTGGTACATCAAATGGAATGGTCTTGATGGCTTCACCAATTACAAACTGCCTGAATGCTGGCAAAAGTAACCTGACGGAGAAGCCCTGTATCCAGAGGAACAAGTGAGCACCATCTGGTGGTGCAGGGTGGCATGTAGAAATCCTTGCTTTGCTTGAGAAGGTCTCCTATTTTTACAAGCATTCAATTATATTAATCACTGATGGCTTCACTGAGTTGATCCTGTGTTTTTAGTCCTCCAGGCGCTTTCTCTCGATGTTGCAGGAAAGACAGAAGCTCCCTGCATGGCAGGAAGAAAAAAACATCTTAGAAATGCTGAGTCAAAGCCAGGTGTTGGTTGTGAGTGGAATGACTGGGTGAGATTCACATGGGGGTTATTTGTATTGTTGGCTTTTTTATGTAATGTCATTTTGCTTCCCCATTACCTAATACAAATTACCCAAAGATTAACTGAAATGAACTGTATTATGTAGATTTTATAGTACGTTAAGGTGTCGTCATGCACAATAATATCTTGATATGTTAAATGCTACTTTTACTTTATACAGTTTGTGAGCAAAAATGTAAAATTTGAATTGAGTACATTTGCAGTGCGCTAGCAAGCGCACAGCATCCACTCCAATTTTTGGTCCTTAATTCTACCTTTCTGATGGCAGGTGTGGTAAAACCACGCAGATCCCGCAGTTCATCTTGGATGACACCCTGAAGAACATCATCTGTACCCAGCCACGCAGGATCTCTGCCATCTCTGTAGCTGAACGAGTGGCCCAGGAGAGAGCAGAGCGACTGGGGACGACCGTGGGGTATCAGATCAGACTCGAGAGTGTGAAGGTTTGTGTTTCAGGATCTCGAGCTTTAGTTGTTTCATTTGCTGTCATTATATACCTTATGTACATTATTTTGTGACACTTTCTCTTGTATGTAATGTATTGTTTTTTTTTTTTTAAATACCTTATTCCTTCGAATTTAAGACTCACTTTTGTAACCATTTTTTGCTTCTCAAAAATAGCCTACGTCTTAAATTCGAGTACAGTATAGTGATGCGTGTATTAAAATCACCAACAAAAGACGTGACTACCCGAGTACACAAACAGCAACGTGACTTACTGATGAGAAAAGACAACAAAAGCATCTGCCCAAATACACAAGCAGCACAAACGTGACTTACTGCTGAGAAAAAACAAACCAAGCTTCCTGAGGAATTCCAAGAGAAACATTTACAATTTAGCATTTCTAACAAACAGTACCAGCTTGGACAGATAGAAATGCTGATCAGACCCGTGTATTTTTCAACATGCCAAGCAATGTTCAATGTTGTTGTGGTTGCTGGGTTACCTGTTGCCTGATGGTGTGGAGTGTTGTGTCGTGCTTGCTGTTGCCAGGATGTGTGATGCCGTAAGTGAGTGGTGGTGTGTGTACGACAGAGAAGCCATCTTAAGTATTATACAGTGCGCAGCACAATAAACAAGCTCTGTGGTTAATCTACAACAACACTGTTTTGTGTCAGTTTTGAATGATACAAAAGTGTCATTTAGGTTGTGTCTTTGTAAATGCATATTTATTTGATGTTTTTCTCAAAACGAGGGTGGTAAATGTGGACTGCGTCTTAAATTTGAGGGCATCTTAAATTCGAAGGAATACGGTAACCTCAAAGGGTAGCTCTGTGTGTCCTTGAGGGTTTTATCAGGGAACTAGCATTGTTTAACCACAGTGTGCCTTGGAGACTGTGACCTGTTCAAGCCCAAAGAGGTTATTCTCTATTAGGCCTCAGTAGTGTTTCCAGACTTGTTCTGGTAACAAAACCTTGACTAGTAATCCAAGTGATCACTGTTAATCAATGAATGGATCAGTAGATTGTTGAGTTATTTACATTGAGGGAAAAACATACATTCATAATAATCACGTTTTAACAGTAAAATAGTTCAAACTTCAGTACTAGCCTATAATATTATGATGGATAATACTACAATACTCAATTAGGCAACTCTTTTGATTAATGCCTTAGTCAGTGTGTTCAGTTGTTACATTAACATTAAGACATTATCTGAAACATTTATCTACTTTTTACCTCAGAATTTATAATTGATTGTTGATAATGAATAATCAACACTGGAATGTAATGTTTAGCTGTCCCTCCTTTAGTCTTCTGCCACCAGGTTGCTGTACTGCACTGCTGGAGTGTTGCTGAGGAGACTAGAGGGAGACACAGACCTGCAAGGTGTTACTCATGTTATTGTGGATGAGGTCCACGAAAGAACAGAAGAAAGGTAATGCCATGTGCATTTGTTCAACACTCTTGATTATTCACAACATAAAAACATGTAGTAAACCAGAGAGAAATAAGGTGTTTGTTTCTGCTACACAAGGGCACTTCACACACCAATCAGGAGACCTCTTCTGTGTAGAAACGCACTATAAGCAGAAGCAGCGACTCCTTTTTCCTAACTTGGGTTGTCCTAAATACAGTTTAAAAATATATAGGTATTGCTTTTCTTCCTTTGCAGTGATTTCCTATTATTGGTCCTGAAAGATATAATGATCCAGAGGCCTGACCTGCGCATTATACTCATGAGTGCCACACTTAATGCTGAACTCTTTTCTCAGTACTTTTATACCTGCCCCACTATTAACATACCAGGTAAGAAAGGCTTCCTGTATTTCGGTTCATTTCTGTGCGTGTCTCTCCAGCCATACATCTACGTACAGTATGGGAAACTTAAATATGTAGTGTCCCATATGCTTATAATAGTTGTACCATAGGTTTTTTTTAGAAGTGTTGAGTCATAAAAACATTAAATTATAAAAACACCAAAATAACAAATAAAGCCTATTTGAATTGTCTTCCTGGGCTGTGCCATAGCTTGCATCTGTCATATTAAACCTCTTTCTAGTAGTAGCGGAAGCATGGCATTGTGCCATTTAAGTTACATTGTGTAGTATATTAAAGGAATTCTATTTTACTGTAGAATTGAACATGATTGTGGGGCCATATGCAATATCTGAAACACATAATTAGCTATAAAACAAAGAGAATCTTCAACATATTTTGTATTTCCTCTTTAAAGGTCGTACATTCCCAGTTGATGCATTTTTCCTGGAAGATGCCATTGCAAAAACCAGGTAAGAAATAAGACAAACTTTCCAGAAGAAACTAAATATGTAACTCTTTGTGCTTAATCCAATTAGAATCAACAGCTCTTGCTTATCCACAGGATCAGACTCAGAGTGGACTGTTTACAAGTAGTTTTACTTTTTAGTGGGTAAACAATCAAGAGGTTTTCTTTGAAATTCCTGATTCCCGTATGGTACAGAGTGAACACTAATCATGTATACTAGATAAAAAAGAGCAAGAAAATCTGTCCCATTCTGTATCTAGTTTTGGATATGCAACGAATAAAATAGTTTCATTTCGTAAATAAACAGGAATTGGGACCCTGCATTTTAGCTGACCTATTCTGTTTAAATATCTTCAAATACAATAGGGGATTTTTATTCTGCAACATTTGGATGATGTAAACTGTGCTTTGCTTCATCGTATGTGGGAACTGTGTAATATCATTTATTTATTCACAGATATGTTATAGAAGATGGAAGTCCGTATATGCGCTCTGGAAAGCAAGGCAACCAGTCAAGCAAAGGGAAGAGTAACCGGAATGCTGTGGAGCAATTGGAGGATGACATGTGGTCATTCATGCACTTTCAGAAAGATGACTTTGTCAAAGACTCGATTCCAGATCAACAGCTAACACTCCAGCAAATGACAGTACGCTATAAAGGTAACCTAAAGGACACCTGCAGTTGTTTTTAGTAACAATGAGAGACCTCCAATTTCCCCAGCTCCTCTAAGCAATCAATATTAAAAATCATGGCAGTCACACTATAGTGCACCTGTTGTTTAACTTAAAATTATAGCATAAAAAAATGGTCAACAATAAATATAAAGTATTATATATTTAATTACTGGCTTGGTTCGGTTTATAAGAAATATTGATTTTTTATTATATTTGTCTGTTTGAATTACATAAGGGGTAAGCAAGTCTGTTCTTAAGACAATGACAGAAAATCAACATGGACTTAGTGGAGAATCTGCTGGAGTGGATAGTCGATGGGGATCACAACTATCCACCAGGTAATAAAAATCAGTATTTAACTCTTAGCTAGCTTAAATTGTAAATAGCCCAGATGAGCTTCAGTTATTGTCATAGTATTTGTTTAATTTATGCAGGAGGACTGAAACCAGATTTCATATAGTGGGCAAGTGTCATAAACAACTGTAATTAGAAATACAAAATTCTTCAAAAAGGCTAAACCATCCGAAATCCTCCTTACAAATGTAGATATTATATTTTCTTTTAGGTGCTGTTCTGGTATTTATGCCTGGTTTAGCAGAAATTAAGATGCTGTATGAACAACTACAGTCCAATCGTCTGTTTAATGGCAGGCGTAATACAAGGTATGAAGACCTATTTTGATATTGAACATTCTCGAGACAAGCAAAAAATGCAAAGAAAAAATAAAGGAAAACTAAACCGGATCTGGCCTTTTCATGAACCAGACGATGCAAATCACTTGCTCGTGTGTCCTGGAGCTCCACCATTGATCCAAAGTAAACACAATGCAGCCAGCCTGAAGGCAAAATTTTAAGTTGCAAGGGTAACTTAAGGAGGTTATACAGCAGGACTTTGTGAATATTAATCACTGGTGAGTCTGAAAGCCTCAGTAAGCAGGCTAATTTGTAATCTTGTGTACGTGCCTGTCTGTAACAAGTGATAACCCTTTTAGGGGCCATTGCGATATAGATACAAATAATTATTTTATTACATCATGAAGCAGAGTGTCTTGAGGCTGTAGATTATAGATAGTGAGTTTATTGTAGGGTCAAGGGGCAAAATCGCTGCAATCTAAATTGTCCATCAAATAGCTCCAAGCCAATATGCAGTAATAAAATATCTGGGTAGTGTGTCCTTCAAAGATTTAAAAAAACATTTGCTGTCCCATGAGTTCTAAGATTCAGAAGCCCATTTTGTATTGTTTATTATTGAATGAATGCATTACCTTTACCTATATAACGTTTATATAACAAATACAATTTTTTATTGAAAGCAAAATGCAGGAAATTTGGCTGGGGTTACTTTATAATAATTACTTGCCTTACTTTCAATGAGGAGTCTCCTTGTGGCGCTTTCAAAAGGTGGGGGGACACTTTACCCATTCACAGATGATTTTCTTGCTTTTTCTGTAGTATTGATATATCTATAGCCCGATTTGCACAGGGCTAAAGTCACCACATAAACAGGTGGTTTCAGTGAAATTTAGTCCCGTCCGAACCATCCATTTTCTCAGAGATCCTCTGATTGCAATTTTACAGAAGCTCCCGATGTCCTATAAAACAGTCTCAAGCGTCCTTTGTCTTTTTACTCCTGTGCGAATCGACCATGTCAGTGTTACGTTAGAATTGATTTAACATTTCCGGGGTATTCGCCTCAAAGCAATACCAGCCTTTACAATAAACCATAATATTAAAATTGGTACGATCTGTCCTAAGGTTCTCCAAAACCAAATTGGGGACAGCAAAAATTCAAAACATAATTGGATAAATTAATGTTTTCAACGGTGCATTTGAAGATATGTCTGGAGCAACATATCAGTCAAGGGATGAAATGGTTATTCTAGTCTTTGGAAAAGAAGGTACAATGAAATTAGTTATTTACACCTGGTTCATTGTTTACAAATCATGCAGCAAAGTGCCTTCTCTATCACATTTCATTTTGAATTTACTGACTTTCCTTGATAAAAACTAACTCTGAGAGGGTACTTGACATCCTCTGCTTTTAATCAGCTCTGAGGACACCTGGTTTTTAGTTCCGTGTGAATCATGCTAATGTCTGTCTATTTTAGGTGTGCCATTTACCCACTGCACTCATCACTGTCCAGCGAAGAACAACAAGCTGTGTTCAATCGGCCACCGGAGGGTGTGACAAAAATCATCATTTCCACAAACATCGCTGAAACGTCAGTCACCATTGATGACGTGGTGTATGTCATTGATTCAGGGAAGATGAAAGAGAAGAGGTAAATGTTTTCAGCAGTCTGCACGATCAGATACAAAATTCAGTTGTTCAGTCTCAATATTGTTAGTCATATAGAAAGCCCAGGACTGGGTGCAGGACCAGTAGAAGTTTCTAACCCTGAAGTAGCTGCTCTGTGTAAATCATAATTTTTCTCCCTGTGATGGCATGCTTGTGCATTTATTATTATTATTATTATTATTTATTTCTTAGCAGACGCCCTTATCCAGGGCGACTTACAGTTGTTACAAGGTATCAGGTATCAAAATGAAGCGTTTAAACTAACAGGATTTGTTAAGATAGTGTACTGGTATTTCATTGTAACTGTTTTCTTTTGACAGTAACGTTTATTGGTGTGGTGTTGTAGCTGCTGGCACTGCACAAGCTACATGTTCAGAGATGAAATGCTGTCCCCTTTGTTTGAACACTTCAGGTACGATGCCAGCAAGAGCATGGAGAGCTTGGAGGACTCCTGGGTGTCACGAGCCAATGCTTTACAGAGGAGAGGGAGAGCCGGGCGAGTCGCCTCTGGAATCTGTTTTCATCTCTTCACCAGTCACTGTTTCCGTCACCAGCTTGCAGAGCAGCAGCTCCCTGAGATTCAAAGGGTGCCATTGGAGCAGCTATGCCTCAGGTTAGGAAAAATAAAATATTCACAGAATTGTTGGTATAACCAAACGTTAAGATAGGGTCACCTGGAAATTCCTATCAATCCTATAAGGGAGGTGTGTGAAGTTCTTCCTGTGCCCTTTAAGCTAGCCCCTGACCTGTCTGCATGCTTTCTGAGTGACCTCCCCTAATCAATTTTATATTTTGTATAGACTATAGTGCATTTCTTTGATAATTCAGTCACAATTTATTTGACAATTCAGTCACAAAATTTGCAGCCTCAGTACAGGCATATACAGCAGCATACAAATTACTTTGTCGTTGCAAAACTATAAACAGTTTTATGTGTGCCTCTTTTTCTTTAAAGGATCAAAATTTTAGAAATGTTTGACAACCAACCTTTAGAGTCAGTTTTCTCCAATCTGATCGAGCCTCCAGCGGCTAACAGTGTGGAAGCTGCCAAACAGAGACTGCAAGACCTGGGAGCCCTGACGCCAGATGAGAAGCTGACTCCTCTGGGCTATCACCTGGCCTCGCTGCCTGTGGACGTCCGGATTGGGAAACTGATGCTGTTCGGTGCCATCTTCCGATGCCTGGACCCTGCTTTGACCATCGCAGCCAGCTTAGCCTTCAAATCGCCATTCGTAAGTCTCATAACCAGGTCTTACAATCGGGGATTGAACCTCGAGGTCCTCTATCTTTTTCATGTGTCTGTTTCTTTTGTAGGAAACCAGCGCTCCAGATAAGCTGCGTACTGGGTGTTTTACGCTTTGAAAAAATATGAATTCTGCATGATATTTAAATTGAATGCATAAAGAATATGCATAGCAATTCTACTGCAGAGCTTGAGTTTGAATGTTGTCAAGCTTCTTGTACTTTGTTGGTTCCCAGCATCTCAATGGTCAATTGTTAATATACTGCAAGCGGTAGCTAGAGAATAGGAATTGCTAGAAACACGTGACCAACAAATCTGTTTTTCTCAATAAAAAATAAAAAATATAATAACATTTTTAAAAAGTATGGTTGAATTCACTCACTTGCAGTGTGTGTTCATGACTGGTGAATAAGCGACTGGATTCCACCGTCTTAGTCCCCCTAAACCTAACCTACCAATTGTCAACCGAATTTTTTGTAAGGTAAATTTATATAATAAATACAATATTCTGTGTTTGGAGTCGGAATGCTTTATATTGCTATAGCAAGGCGATCAATAAGGAATACAGTATTATTGTTTCTTTATTTGCATTAGTGCAGTATCGGTACAGTTTCTTTTTTTAAATACTTTTTAAATTATTTTTTTTGTTTGTTTTAAAAAAAAATTAGGGAGTATGTCTGTCGACATGGAAAGGGAGAGTACAAGAGACTCGGTGAAAGCAGTAGCCAACTACGTTGAGAGTAGCAACTTCTCACACTACAACTATATTTTTGAATTAACATTACAGTTAAAATTTAAGACTGTAGTTAATGCATACCCCATAAATTTGCATTCAAGTATGTACTGTATAGTCAGGGGGGCGCAGGTTCACATCCTGGCTGTGTGAAGTCGCTGGTCTTCACGGAATTCCAGAGGGAGTGTCGCATTGGCTCTGGTGCTCATGCGGGTTAGGGAGGCAAAACAGGCAGGGACTGTTTCTCCTCATCACTCTACAGCGAATCCTGCCAGCCAGGTGCCTAGTGAGCGCAGGTGGACACCTCCAGAGGTCAGTAGCTCACTGACATCCGCTCTATAGTTCCTGGGTGTAGAAGAGGAAGCTGGCTTGGTCGTGGGATCGGAGTCCCACTGAACATTCAGTTCCCCTGAGCTGTGTGGGGAATTGCTGCGATGAGGAGAAACAATAATTGGACCGTCTAACACTAAATGAAACTTAAAGTAGTATCTACTGTATTTATTGGAAGTACTTGTAACTTCAAGGTAATGTTGTATTTTACTCACCCAAAATACATATGTCTTTAAATGTTTAAAATCATACAAGGTACAGCATTGTATCTGATTCTTACTGATTATGAATTTAGCTGCTTTAAAGGGCCAGAAACATACACACTACCTAGTAAACTCCCCTATTAGTCCCATGGAGGGAATCATCATGCAATCTACTAAGAGGTCAGAGAAGTGTGTTTGTCACTTTTCTCTATAATGTTGAAAGGTTGGGAAACATAATAAATTACAATTTACAGTTATGCACATGATACATTAAAAAGGTTTAGTAAATGGACTGGAGCATAATTTTGTATATACTAAATTATCTTATTATGAATTCATTTTTGCTTAGGTCTCTCCATGGGATAAGCGAGAGGAGGCCAATATCAAAAAGCTGGAGTTTGCCTTAGGCAACAGTGACCATCTGGCACTTCTGCAGGCATACAAGGTAGGCTTTGTGCAGTGTCTGTGGAACAGTATTCTTGAATTATTGTGTATTGCCAAGTAATTCCAGTACCTTCATTGCATTTAAATGGTTAATCATTTTTAATGTATAGAGTGGTGTGTTGGTTGACTGGACCGTTCTAGGGTGTGGGGTTTGTAACTGAGGTCTTCTGTAAGGAACAGTGTAATTCATAATTTCATATAAATGTTTGATTCCCTTTTAGGGATGGAAATCTGCTGCTAAGCAGGGTGCCCAAGCAGGTTTCAGATACTGCAGGGAACACTTCTTATCTGGACGAGTTCTACAGGTAAGACCTGTTTTATTAAGAATAATTTCAATTACAGACAAAAAAATTATTCCAGAATGTAACAGATGAAGACAGATGGATGTAACACTGAGCAAATGGAGCTACAAATATAGGTAATACGAGTTTTAAAATGTAGTTTATTTTAGTATTTCTTAATTCAGCTCTATTAAGTGTTTTAATAGTTATGTATGAATTATTAGGAGCCCCTGCTGTCTGCCAGTTTACCCAAAACGTGTGTGTCATTTCATATGGTTGTTCTTAAGGTCCTGATACTACTGGATATCAGTATCATTTTTTTTTCATTTCCCAGGAAATTGCCAGTCTCAAAAGACAGTTTGCAGAGCTGCTATCTGATATTGGGTTTGTAAAAGATGGGCTTAAAGCCAGGGTCATTGAAAGGATGAGTAGTAAAGGAGAAGATGGTATATTGGAAGCTACAGGTCATGAGGTAGGACAACAAGCATTTAAGATTTAAGAAGTGGATGCATTTCTCCAGAATAATTAACATTTCTTGTACAGAATGTGTTACCGCATATAAACCAGTTTTCCACCGTGTGACTGTTATACTGTAAACTGGCTCGCAATGGAAAATGTAGTCCCTAAAGTTCTTTATGGACTTTTCTCTAATTATTTTATCCTGTCCATAGGCTAACTCTAATGCTGACAACATCAAGCTCATGTCCGCCATGCTTTGTGCTGCCCTCTACCCAAATGTGGTTCAGGTAGGATTCAGATTTTTGAAGCCTTTATATTATAATGCACTGTCAGAGTCAGTGTATTATAATGCATTTTCTTAAAATAGTGTAACTATAAAGTGTCTATGTTTGTTTTAGTTTTGTGAATAGGGCCTCACTTAAAAACAATAACATTCAGACAGCACACATTCTAAAATGCCTCTTTTGAAATGCATTACTACTGTATATAAATGCATATAATATTTATTTTATTATTCTTAAAATATAAAGGTAAGGGCTCCGCAAGGTAAATACCAGCTAACCAGCAAAGGAGCAGTGAAAATGCAGCCCAAAGCAGACGAACTGAGATTCATGACGAAGAACGATGGCAGTGTAAATGTTCACCCCTCCTCTGTGAACTATCCGGTGAGCCCTGTGTTCACAATAATAAACAGGCCCTTTGCATGAGAAATGGTTTATGATTTGCAGCGCTTTTAAAAGCTGCATGCCATATTGTATCCTTGATCTGTTCGGTAAGCTGTGGTTGTTAAGAATGTGGTTGATAGAAAGTTTAAGTACAGTAATGTAATCTTCACAAAAACATACAGTTGCATTCCTGTGAGCCAGCTACCGGTATCCTCTTGTGTTACTGTTAAGTACATGTATGATCCAATGTGTATTCTTTTATACAATCCTTAATTATGAAGCTCTTTTGTTGAATGGTTTTGATAAAAATGTCTACACAATGGCTAGCAGTAAAGATGATTATTCTGGACAGGTCTATACCACAGAGCAATCATTTAAACTTTTACCTTTGCAGTCAATAATAATTCCAGATATTGCTCCTGCAGTCCAGATAATCTGTTCTAAAAACCACCCTTTTCTTTGGCTGGTGTGTTTTAGGTCAGACACTTTGACAGCCCTTACCTGGTGTACCATGAGAAGGTGAAGACCAGCCGGGTTTTTATCCGAGACTGCAGCATGGTGTCTGTATACCCACTTGTCCTGTTTGGAGGTGGACAGGTCAAAGTAGACTTGCAGAGAGGGGAGTTTGTCATCTCCCTCGATGACGGCTGGATCTGCTTTGCAGCTGCTTCACATCAGGTAATGCTTAAGTTTTTTGTCATTTTTGCAAAACTGTCAGTTTGAATTTATTCGGTTTTCGGCATTAAAAAAATAGAAACTGGTAAAAATCGGTATACGTAAACAACTTAAACAGTAATGTAATATTAACAGTACTAACATCAATAAAACAAAACATGTTATGTTCACTGCTTGTGAAACTAGAAGGCATTTACCCACCTGAAACCAAAGCCAGGCCAAATTAAGAAATTGTGGAAAACAAACGCTGCACTGCCCAGTCAGTTTGTCAGCTCCATTGAAATAAACTTTGAACATCAAACTTAAAAAAGAAATGTCCAACTTAAACATCAAAACCCCCTTTTCACCAACAGTTATAAAATGCAGACACTGAGGATCGTTCTGGACGTTACAGAAAATGTAAGAAGAGTGTGTGTAACAACAACAATCCAGATCTGAACTGATGTGGGAAGCCTTCTCGCACACATTCTTTCTCAGCAGGGGATGTTGGAAAATTGAGTTCAAAATAAAAACAAGTGGAGATTCTGCTTTTATAAAATAAATGCTGGTAACTTGAACATTAAATTTGGCAGGTATTATCGGCAAAAATATTTTTTTACTGAAAACCCTAATTATGATTATCAATGGAGCACTATATGGAATTTCAGAGTTTAATTATTCTTGTTAGAATATAGAGTATTTCCAAATTTAAAAGGTTCATATTTACCATTAGAATTTGCACATTTCAGGTTGTCAGAAACTTCTGCACTTCAGTTTGCTCTCAATGTTAATGATTTTTGATGTCTCTGAACTCTTTTCTCTAACTATTGTCCCATGTCTTTATAATTTTTGATAAAGATTTGTTTGCATACCAGTAATGGCTAGTTTCACAGACCCCAATTAGCATTAATCTTGGACTACCTTCCTTAAGGTAACATTTGGTAGTCCAAGATTACTTCTAATCTGCATCAGCGAAACAAGTCATAAGTCTGTTCGCAATGCTGTTGCGTTCTGAAATGCATTATTTTCTATGTCAATGCAACTGTACTGTAGTTCTTTAACAAAGAAAGAGTAACTTAATGTACTTTGCTTTCTTTCATGCACAGGTTGCAGAACTCGTGAAAGAGCTTCGCTGGGAACTAGATCAGCTTTTAGAAGATAAAATCAAGAATCCCACAATGGACTTATGCAGTTGCCCCAGAGGGTCTAGGATTATTGACATGATTGTTAAACTTGTTACTACACAATAGAAACACATCACTGCATCCAGGCTGGTACTGACAGATTCGAACTGCAGGAAGAGTTGGCAGCAGCTTGAAGTTTATGCTTTTCACTACTTTTTTACATCTTTGTCACAGCCAGTGTCAGTACATAAGTGCACATGTAAAAAATGTTTGACTTGCTTGTGAATATTAACATGGATATACATAATTTGCCAACATACAATAGTATGTGTAGATAAACTATACTATAAGATCCGGTCCGGATGAGACCAATTCTCCCAAATCAGTTCTAAAAATTTATGCACAAAGAGTAACCTGTTAATCAAAGTTTCAGTCGAGTACTTTTTTAGACATTGGATTTTTAGCAAAAATCAGAAAAATGTATCTTTGAATACATGTAAGATTTTCTCATTCCAAGAAATGTTGAGAAATACAACAATTTAATTGCAAGAATCAAAGTATGTATCACCTAGTTAGAATTTAATAAAATATAGATGGATCTGCTTTAGGAAACAGATTTATATTTAGTCTTTTCAGTTATGTTTGCATTCAGTGTATGAGAAATGTGCAATGCAGTTATTTATTTATGTTTACAATTGAAAATGATGAGCATAAATTAAAAAGGGCTCTTTGATTAACAAGTGAATACATGTTTTACCGGTACTGCCAAAGACTGTTAAACAAAAAAGAATCATTATTAAAAAGCTACCACAAACTAAGCAGTAATTACCGTTTGTTTCTTGTAAAGGTAAATAAAAAGATCACTACTTTGATGTAGTAAAACACCCATTTCCAAAGAGCAACTCATTTTCTATGTCTGTAGGAGCAGTATGTCACACGTTTTTGAATGCATCTATTTTGATGAGACTTGGTTTACCCAGTGCTTACCACAAATAGTTTGTTTCATGGGAACCAAATTAACCCTGATTATGCACAACATAATTGAAAAACAAGATTGTGTTGGCTTTATTGACATTTTTGTTTTCTATATGCATTGCAATTCCACAGTACAAATGAATGCAATTGCAACATTTGAAACACATGAACAGAAAATGAAAACAAAAATTCTTAACTTTCAAAACTTTTCTGACCATAATAGTCACATCAAGATGTTTTTGTTTCATTAGCGAGATTGTATGCGCATACATATAGAGAGGGCGTGCTTATTTTACCATTAAACACCAGCCATCCTACTTGGAAGACAGTTTCAAAGTCCAGGTTTTAGAAATGCTGAAGTCAAAGACATTTTTAGGAACTTGTGCAAAAAACTAAACATTTTTTAAACTTAGTATTTCCAAATTCCTGTTGGCATTTACACTTGTATGCCATAGTAACTGCTAAACAATTTTGAATATATACACACATTAGGTTTACATATTATCATGGCATCTTTGATGCTGTACCCTTGAACATCACCACATTCTGCTTCAGTGAGCACCAAAAAATAAAATAAACATGCCCTTTTGTAGGAGGTGAGTATGCAGAACTACAATACATTATATAATCTCAATAATAATAAAACAAACAAAACAAAAGAAATGACCAGATCAGCTGAAAGTGTTACTGATCTTGCGGGCAGCCTGGGTTGCTCTGTATAAGGCTCTGCACCCTTGATAAAATAATTTCATTGGAGCTGCTACAGTCCTCAGGTCCATATGGGGGATTTACTGTTAAAACCCCAGCAACACAGAGTGTTTCCTGTTGAGCACCCTGTTCGGTAAAAGGAATCCGGTTCTTCTCCAGCCAGTCTCTGAGGCTGTTTTTCCTGTTCTTCAGTTCCTCTCTGCTGTAACTCTGGGCCCCTGCTGGCATGAATAAGGAGGTCAGCTGGTCTGCCATGCTGCTGTCCCCTTCTCTCAGCACGTCCACTGCCTCCACAGCATGGCCCATCACTGCCACGATAGATGCCTTCCCACCATCCTTAAAATTCACTAAGACAATACTGGGAGGGGGAGGGAACGAAGAGAAACACTAAATTGCTTTGCTATAATGTAAAGGACAATTCACTATTCAGAGATGGGAGTAAAGACAATGTAATATGAACTAACTTCATATAAATACGTATTTTTTAATCCTCTGGGAAAAATGTCCGGAAAATGTTCTTGCTCAAATTAAGAAAAAAAAAATAATCATTTTAATTTTTTAAAAAATTTTAGATTTAATATTTGCTTTTGCATCGTTAGCTCTAAGTTAGCTCTAAGTTGCTTAATGGAATTCAGTTTCTAATGAAAAAAACGACATATTAATAAGAAAGGTACATGTCCGAGCTCTTAATAATAGCAATGGATATTAAAAAAAAAACGTACAATGGTAATACGGGGCCTCCTAACAAACCGGTTGCAGTTTGAGTTATATTTGCAATCTGATTTAAAAAAAAAAAAAAAAGTATTAATTTGAATGGTTTACTAGAGGGAATGGTTAAATATAAGGTTTTAGGAGGAAACAAATTACATTTCAGTGATTTTAGACGTTGATTTATCTCTAAAAGTCTTTACACCAGCGAAAATAAACTTAGATATTGAAACATAATTAGCTTACTTGGCAGACACCGGATCCACGGTGAAGACCCATCCTTGGTATTCCTGTTCAGCAGCTGTAACTTTCACCTCTTTGTTGACATATCCCTGCCACTCCAAGGGCTTCTTTCGGCACCATTCATTCATGTTCCCGCTTCTGGAAGATTAAAAAATACATATTTATATTAACTTCCTAAATTGTAAAAGAAAAATACTGATATCGGCATAAAATACTATAATTAACTGAAGACAACTACACACCTGCCTCGTACTTATCAAAAGACCTCGAGCGAATAATGCTGACTACAGAAAATGATATATCTAATGCAATGTGAACTGCTTGTTAATTCTGCAGTGCCTCTAACAATGTACGTGAAAATACTCAATGAACAACAACCATACAAAATTACACCTTGGCGGTACGACTGTAACACGAACCGTAAGGAAACAAGTCACAGCGTCTAATGTGTCCGTATTTGTTCTTCTATTTAGTTAATGGCCACCAAGTTTCTATCGAAATTTATTTTCGCCACCTACTGTTCAGATGTGGCTATTAAAACTGATGTGAACACTTTGGGGTACATCATGTACTAAAGTGTTGCGCCTGTCTCACTACTCGCAAACGAGTCGGAAGTCTAGGGCCCAAACCTAAGCCGGGGCCCCACACACGTCACAAATTGTATGACGAGTCTCGCGAGTGTTATTTTTGCCCGTCTCAAGTACGAGTTGGGCCACTGTAAAAGGAAAATAAAAAATATATAAATAATCAAGTCAAGCGGCAGCAAGGAGCTCTGCTGCCGTATCTAGACAAACCGCCAAATAAAAATCTGCTCCGGGAAGCAAATTAATCCGATTCAGACTCTTCACAAGAATCATCTCCAAAATATTGATTTCTGCTTACCAATGTAACGTTACCACATCGCTTTCTGAATGACGAAGTGGACGTCCTGATGACCATAAGAAATGTAGGCAACGCTTTATATTGCGTGGCATAAATTCATATTAAATAGATATGCAATTGCATATTAAATGTACGTCAAATGAATATTAAATAGATAGACAATTGCATATTACATTAATGTTAAATTAACATGTAATAGATATGTAATTGCATATTAAATTTGTTAAATTATTCCTTGTTAATTTCCATTAACATTTAAGTCAGATTAACTGTATTTTCAGTAAGGACATGTAAACTGGGACATTATTACATATTTTCAAGGGTAAGAAAACGTAATATAAGTGGACGTGATATGCAATTATATTTTCAATCGACATTTGGTTAACATTTAGCAAGAAACCAGCTATTTCATATTTGTTAAATATTAATTTAACATTAATTTAATATGCAATTGCATATCAATTTAAGATCGATTTATGCCACACAATAAAGCAACGTTACCGAAATTTATAAAGAGGGTCAGGCTAATTAATAGTCTCTCCACCGAAGAAAACCAAGACACGGCGCAGGATCGTCTTTTAAAGTTTTTTTCTTAAAGTGAGTAGGCTACTATTAATCGATAATGAAATCGAGATTGTGTGTATTAAAGAAAGACGGACCACCACACCAACGGTCTGAATAGGTATCTGCGACAAATTAAATGTTTGGAGGTACACTTGTAAATGCAACGTGGTATAAAATAAAGCTGCTTCTTGGCTAGAATATTGAGAAAAAAAAAACGTCGTGATGTTTTGTTGGGCATATTGTTTCAGTGTAATTTACAGAGCAAAAATTAAAGAGCACTCAAAACTGCAGCTGAATGTGCAGTATCCAAATGTGAAATGTTCCACGTGGATTTGATAATCTGCTAAGTAGATCGGGCAAATATACTTTTAGATTTATATAAAAAGGATAACGTTTGCAAACAGTTTTTATCTCACTTAAGTGACAGCACACATGCAGTATGGCTTGCCTACTTGATTACTCTGAAGGTGAACAGTAGCCTACCGTTTTACTGACATAATGTGTGGAGATGTTTGTTTTTTTTTAATTGGGATTTTTTTTTTTTTGGGGGGGGGGGGCGGGAATTACCTCCTAGGGCCCCCGCCTAGGGCCCCACACAGACTAAGGCCGGCCCATAATGTACTAAACATGCGCAATGCTGTTAGCGACTTTTTAAGGAATTCTTTGCAGTTTTTGTTTCCGGTTCAACCTTAGATGAATAGTAATTATGGGCGTCCCTGCATAAATTGGAAAAAAAATAGGCAGAGATAGTGACTGAAAATGATCGAGGCTTCATAAAAGTTATAATAAGATGTACTGAAGCTGCCCACAATTGCGAAACTTACAATTGCATCAATTTGTTAATAACTTTTGAAAGCACGTTTTAAACAGTCGCAATTGTTGTTTGCAATTAGTATATTGCTGCTGGTGTCGTTATCATATTTTCTCTTAATACATACGACAAACTGTATACTTTGCAACAAAAATGCAAATTGCGGTATGTTTTAGCAGCGGCCCATCTTAGTACATCTACCCCGTATTAAACTTTTAACATCTTATATGTAAATTTTCGTTATCTTCCATTTTTTCTAATATGTTTTCCAATGCATCCAATAATACTTTTTCTGTTTTACCTATACCATTTTTTACAATTTATTTGAAATATTAAAAACCCTAGTTTCTATCCACATATCTTCTATCACCTCCCTATAGCTAACACATTCAACTATCATGTGCTCCACTGTTTCCTTTGCACTACATCCCATACATAACCCATTCTCATGAGCTACAATTCTATATAATAATCTTTATTTATAATAATAATCTTTATTTATAGAGCGCCTTTCATACCTCAAGGTTCAAGGCGCTGCACAAAAAACAAAAAAGAAGTTAACAGAACACAAAGATTAAAATCAAAGTTAATAAAACGGCATAAATTGATGAATAAATTAAACAGGTTAATAAAAAAAACATCATATATCGCAAAAAGAGAAAAAAGACACAGTTTAAAACAACTAAAAACAACAATATATCAAATCAAAAAGCTAAATTATAAAAATAGGTCTTAAGCCTAGATTTAAAAGTAGCTACTGTAGGTGCACCTCTGACATGGTCGGGGAGAGAGTTCCACAGCTGCGGAGCACGAACACAAAAAGCAACCTCTCCTTTCCTCTTGAACCTCACCCTCGGAATACAGAGGAGGCCACTGTTAGTCGACCTCAATGCACGCCGAGGCTGATAAAGAGACAACAACTCTGAGAGGTAATCTGGTGCCATTCCATTTAGTGCTTTAAATGTAAGCAATAGAATTTTAAAATCAATTCGATATTTCACTGGAAGCCAGTGCAGAGAAGCAAGTACAGGAGTTATATGTGCTCTCCTTTTGGTTTTGGTAAGAACCCTTGCAGCTGCATTTTGCACAAGCTGCAGCCTTAATAAAACTTGGCTAGTAAGTCCAGAAAAAAGAGCATTACAGTAGTCCAGTCTACATGAAATAAAAGCATGGATTACTTTATCAGCATCAGATAAAGACAGAAATGATCTAATTTTGGCAATGTTTCTTAGATGATAAAAACTTACTTTTGTAATCATTTTAATATGCGACTCGAAACTTAAAGTAGAATAAAAAATAACACCCAAATTTCTCACTTCAGACTTCAAATTAGGAGTTAAGTCCCCTAAATGTATTTTTGATAAATCAATTTGTTGCTGAGAGCCTACTATCAACACTTCTGTCTTATCTGAGTTTAATTGCAGAAAATTTAAGGACATCCAAGTTTTGATGTCAGTGATACACTCAAGTAAGGCTGATGTGCTACTGTCACCAGGTTTCACAGAGGTGTATAACTGTGTATCATCAGCATAGCAGTGGAAATTTACAGCATGTTTATGAATAATCTGGCCTAGAGGTAACATGTATAAAGAGAATAATATCGGACCAAGAATCGAACCCTGAGGGACACCACAGGTAATATTTGCTAAGCCCGACACAGACTCCCCCAGTGAAACAAAGAACTGTCTGTTTGTAAGGTAGGATCTAAACCAGTTTAGTACTTTACCATCTAGGCCCACCCATCCCTTAAGACGATCAATTAAGATGGAATGATCCACAGTATCAAACGCAGCACTAAGGTCCAAAAGAACAAGAATGGATATAGCATTTGAATCTGCACTCATTAATAAGTCATTTGTTACTCTTACCAGGGCAGTTTCTGTACTGTGATTTGAACGAAACCCATACTGAAACTTTTCAAACATATTATTAGTAATCAGGAAGCCATTAAGTTGTTTAAGCACTACCTTTTCAAGAACTTTTGCTAGAAAAGGGAGATTTGAAATGGGTCTGAAGTTACTCAGAAGTGAACTGTCTAAGTTGGGTTTTTTAAGTAGGGGCTTAACCAGGGCAATTTTGAAAGAAGCTGGAACTATTCAATTTTCCAGCGAACTATTCATAATGGCAAGAATATCATTACACAAGTAACTAAGGACATCCTTCAGAAACCTTGTTGGAATGGGATCTAACATACAAGTTGTGGATTTCATGTGCATGACAATCATGTTTAGTTCCTGTACAGTAATACAAGAAAATGATTCCATCACTGTTTTCCCCAGTCTATCTGAAATAATTAAATTAGAACCATTTGTTCCCTAATAGTCTTTATTTTATTTTCAAAGTAGTTGAGAAATTCTTCACACTTGGACGAGGACACTTCTATGTTGCAGATGGGTGAGAATGAAGGATTTATCAATTTATCTATTGTTGAGAAAAGCACCCTGGAGTTATTTTTATTTTCCTCAATCAATTTGGAGAAATATGCACATCTTGCAGATCTTATAGCTTCATTGTACCTCGATAGATAATCTTTCATAATATCAAAATAGATATGTAGTTTTGTAGCCCTCCATTTTCATTCCATTTTACGACAGTCTCTTTTTATTTGACGGATAGTATTGTTAATCCAGGGAGCATTATGTTTAAGTGGAACTAATCTAGTCTTGACTGGAGCAACTGTATGAAGAGTAGTAGTGCAAAGGTGGTTAAATCTGTCAACTAGTAATTCAGTAGACAGAGACTGCAAAGGAAGTGATGGAGCTGAACTTATTATTTCAGAAAACCTTTGTACAGTTGAAGAATTAATGACACAGCTTTTAATAGTGTGGGCCCCACTCTTTCTGGGTACCGATACAATGGCTTCAAATAAAATACAAGAGTGATCAGAGATATTAGGATCAATTATGGATGAGATATTAACAACTAGACCCCGAGAGATGACAAGATCTAAGGTATGGCCATGATTATGGGTGGGCCCTGAAACATGCTGAATAAAATCAAGTGTTCTTTCAATGTTGAATGCCCTATAAGAACCTTTATGAATGCTGCCTTCTCCTTCCTAGTCCACCAATACCACCCTTCCCTAATTGTAACCTTACTTTGAGTCTTATAAAACTTCCTACCCTTTTTTTTCTTTATCCCATATATGCTGCCATTCATGAATAATCTGTTTCTCAATTATTTAATAATATTCACTTAAACCATACTGTATATCCATGTCCACTTCCTCTTTCTTCACTGCTATTTTAAGAATTAAGATATAGAAGTGTAATATAGTGTAAGTGTACATGTACATAAAAACATAAGAAAATGTATGTCTGAATTATATTCCATGTTGCGCCACATGTGGATGATCTTTTTTAATCCCTCCTGGTGATAATGTAATTTAGGGCAGCAGTGTGGAGTAGTGGTTAGGGCTCTGGACTCTTAACCGGAGGGTTGTGGGTTCAATCCCCAGTGGAGGACACTGCTGTTGTACCCTTGAGCAAGGTACTTTACCTAGATTGCTCCAGTAAAAACCCAACTGTATAAATGGGTAATTGTATGTAAAAATAATGTGATAGCTGTATAATGTGAAATAATGTATAATGTGATATCTTGTAAAATTGTAAGTCGCCCTGGATAAGGGCGTCTGCTAAGAAATAAATAATAATAATAATAATAATTTATGTTGTGGTCCTTCAAATGTAACTGCCATTATACATAATTCTGCCACTTACATTCCCGCTCCCTGCGTGCCACCCTCCAGCATCCCGAGAAGGGCTCGCCCCATGCAGTTGACAAACCGGGGGAGTCAGCCAACCCTCCGGGGCGAACAGCGAGCTCAACCACCACCAATCTCCACTGCACAGTTGGCCCAGCCTGGATTGATAACCCAGCGGCACACCACCGCCAGTTGCCTGCAGAAGGGCCTGGCACCTGTAGTGGGCAAACCGGGTGACAGGGACAGGTGAGCTTCACCACCAGATGTCCCCGGTCGGTGGCCAGCCAGCCTGCCAAACCAAGGGTGCCACCACGACCAAAACTGGGCAGACTAGCCACCAAGTTACCGTGGCACTGACATCAAGAACAGCAGTATTGCCAGCTGCACCCCGTGGTGGAGATCGTGCTGGGGCAAGCCGAGCAGCAGCAGTCTCGGCCAGCAGCCACAGTCAGGTATACCGGGCCTCCAGCAGCTTATTTTGCCTTATTTTGCGGCTGCAATGCTGGCTCTGGGGATCAACCACAGTGCGGTCTCCCCAGCGCATCAGCATGACAACCGTCTGGATTGAGCTAAGTAGGGTACATCTCTGGGGTCTTCAAGTGGGCACCTTCCATCCTCTGTGTTTCGTCAACTAGCCCAATGTTATATGCAAGAAGTTGTATTTTATATATAATCTATTAAGAAATAATAATAATAAAAAAAAGTATGATGGCTGTTTTGTCGTATTTCATTGTTTCGTGTTTGAGTAATACATCGTCTGTTTTTGTGTGTACATTTTGCTTTCACTTGTCATTGAATTAAAAAAAGGTGTACTAGTGTTAAAAAAAAGCGAATAACAGACACCATAATGTCCTAAAAATGTATCAACCAATATACTCAGCATGTTTTGAAGAAAGTGATAATATAAAGTTTTTTTTAGTTGAATAAGATTGTCACAAAATAAAGTTTTTGAAATAGATTGAATCTAACTTCACACAATAGTGTTTGAAATACATGTGCTCTGTTATAATGACAAAAACAACCTATTTGGAATATGTGCTCTTGTGAGTCTGCCCGCCCCACCCCCGCACGCATAGTTCAGTTACCATGGTGCACCGTGTAATAAATCGCCAGCCATTCGAAACGGTTTGGGACGCATGCGTTGTTGGTTTGCATTGCTTCCCTTACTGTCTGAGAAACGATCATTGCGGGGAAAGCAGGAGTATCATGTCAAGATACGGACGGTACGGAGGAGGTAAGGAATGAGTGTAATATTTGACTTTTGATTTAAGGAAATTAGGCATACAAGTTTACATAATGGTTTGAATCCAGACCAATTCGAACTGCAGAGCAAAGTACCGGTATTTCAATATGTTTTGAATTTCCTTTCCTGAGAGGTGGCTGCATGGCGGGTAAACACTCTGTAATGGCGGACGCCAATGTGTTTGCGCACAGCAAAAAGGATCAGTGTCTGCACAGAGAAAAAGCAAGAGAGAACTGGGCGGTGGGCTGCTTGTTGTTGTAATTACAATCATTCCATGTGTCTATTTCATGTTCTAGTACATTAAAATTCGCTAATAACTGAAGGGCTGGTTTCATTTATTTATTTAATTTCTGAAGAATATTCTGGTTTTGGTTTTCGGGTTTCTGTGTGTTTGTCCTTGTTGCTCTCGTTAAAAAAAAAAAAAAAAGCATTGTGACTACTCGTGTGACGTTTTTATGAAATAGCAGTATTTTATTTTTTTATTTTTATTGATTTTTAAATATTGAAATAGAGTAAACAAATCTCAACGGTCAGTTCCATCGCGAAGTTGTTTACGTGAGAATTGATGTTTAGGCAGAATAAATATGTCGTCTCAAAATCGCAGTGCACGGCAACCGTTTTATTTCAGTAGATGATTAAAAACTAGATCATTCATTGTAGTCATGTGGGTAATGTATCTGTTGTTGACTTTATCAACTGCACTTTTCATAGTAAGGCATTTGTGTTGATTGCTTTATTAGACTATTTTGATATTGATCTAATTTATGTACAATAAGAGCAGGCAATTGTATCCCTTGAACTGAAGCTAAGAAAATATACTAGTCGCCATGATACTGTGTTCCGTAAAGTATTACAATTGATCGATTTTTAACCGAAGATGAGAGTAAGTTGTAGTTCTTGAAGTGTACACAATAAACGAATTCTCCCAAGAACTGTCTTCAATAACAAATATTATTTATTTCTTAGCAGACGCCCTTATCCAGGGCGACTTACAATCGCAAGCAAATACAAATACATTCAAGTGTTACAATACAATTCATACAATAAGAGCAAGAAATACAATAATTTTATAAATATCTTTACATTACGCACAATATTTCGAACGTGATGCAATATTTGTTTTATCATACCAATAAACTATTAAATGTAATATCATAGTAGACTTGTATCTTTTTTTTTTTCATAACTAATTCACATATTTAGAGAATTGATTGTTTACACCTCCATCTGCCTTCATGTATTACGGCTGATAGGAGGATTGGAGGTCTGTTTCACTGATTTACTGTTAGTTTCACTGTAATTCAAAGAGCAAATTACTCTTGCAGTTGTCTGGTTGCAGACTTGTGTATTTTAGCCTGTACATTTTTAGAAGTCTTGCTTAGCAGTTCCAAGATGTTGGACTTTTCACTAGAAGATTCTAAACTGGTTGTTATTTGTTTGACTTTAATAAAACAATTAAAATAGCATGCACATGGAAACAATGGGATAAATACACCCCATAAACGTTTTCCATAATGCTGTTTATTTGTCATACTTTAGAGGTATTGTCTGGTTTTGAACATTGTCCTCCGGAAGTGTGATCATAACATCAAATTTGTACTTTACTACCTTTGGGGGCGAGGTAGATGGAGGATCCCATAATAACATGCCTATCAAATGTTTGGGGTTACTAGTAATTGCTGCTTCTTCGAGCAGAATGTCAAGCTCTATGCTTTTTTTTTTTTTGTTGCTGAAATAGTGAAAAATCTGTTAGGATGGTTTTAAAGTATGGCTGAAGCATATTTTCTTGCAGCATTACATCTTGCATGTGGACAATTTGACTAAGATTTTCTGTAGAAATCCCTAATGCACACATTTTATTTTAACAACCAACATATGATAGAACTGCCAAAGGGTAGTCCTGTGCTAATGAAGCTGCGGACCTCAAAGTGCCCCCAAGATGCTCAGAATTATTGTGAGCAGAACCGTACTCTTTGCAGTTAGGGTATTTGGAAAGCCTTTTTTTATATATAAATAAGAGACAGAATCTGCAAGGGTGGATTTGTCAATAGAACCACGATCTGGAGTTGCAGTGCCACCTTTTTATTTTTCCTTCCAGAAACCAAGGTTTATGTTGGTAACCTTGGAACAGGTGCGGGGAAAGGAGAACTAGAGCGAGCATTCAGTTATTATGGACCATTGAGAACTGTATGGATTGCTAGGAATCCTCCAGGGTTTGCCTTTGTGGAGTTTGAAGATCCCAGAGATGCAGAAGATGCTGTCCGTGGACTGGATGGCAAGTAAGTAGATAGTATGAAAGACCCAGATAATGCAAGAGTCCAAGCCTTTTATTCCAGTAGCAGAGAGTGTGCTTTAATGAAGACAGTCTAAAAAAAGTAAATCCTGTTTGTTTTTTGTTTTTCAGTGCACAGTTTTCTGCAAGGAATGCAGTGACTTTTCTGCTCAAAATTTGGAAATGTTGAGCAGGGTTTGTTGATAAATTTTAAGTATGTTTGCAGATCAGCCATTGAGATGTAATTTGCTCTTTTGAAACACAGAAGAAACATTTACTAAATGTTTTCTTGCCCAGTAACAAACATCAGATTTATGTATGAGTAACAGGATTTGTATAACCTAGTTTTGTGTGGAGGATTTTCATATTTATAAAAAGAGAGTGCAAAACTTGTGTGTTTTATAAAATTGTTTGTCTTTTAATTAGTTATCATACTTGGCATTAGTGGCTTTTTTACACAGTTCATGAAAAAACAGTAAGATGTATTGCTGAAAGGTATGTCTTAAGTTAGTTTTATTTTATGGCAACTCATTTCGTTTAAAATTTAAAAGAATAGTGGTCTCTAGCCATGGAAAAGTAGTAGTTTGTTATAAATACAATTACCTGCCTGATGCTAAATATAAAGCATGTTTGAAATGATGGTATTCATTTACATACTACCGTAGTAGAGAAATAGGCTACTGTCCCTGTCCCCCTCCCCCATTAAAGCTAAGCACCACTTTTGATTCTTAACTTGCATTTAGAATATCTTGTAGAATGGAAGCACTTGTTAGTAGTTGCAAAAACCGGATGTCTTGGCAGTGGAAGTGTTTGTAGTAAACAAGTATCTTACTTTACTGTAAAGAACATCAAGCTGTTTTATTCAGTTTGAATGTTTGCATTTATCTGTGATTTAAGTTATTTACTGGGTTCTGAAAATGTTTAGTAAAAGCTTAGATTTTTAAAAATTGTAATCGGAATCTAATCATGTAAACAATTATCAATGCTTGCAGTTTATCTACGTGATTTATGAAAATAAAAACCCTGTCGCACCAGAAACCTGCCCTGTTCGACAGCTAAAATACATTTTATAATGAAGTACTACCTTACCCCCATTTCCTTTTCTTTAGACCCACTTCTATTTTATGCGGTAGACAGGCTTGTAACTGGGATTTATATCAAGATTTTAGAACTGGTGAAGGCCAAATCTATTTGAGAGGAGTTTTTTTTTTTTTTTAATTATTATTATTATTATTATTATTATTATTATTAATCAAAATTATTAGTCTTGACCGTCAATGTTTGTTTATTTTCTTTTTTGCTATATTGCATCAGCATTCACAATATTACTGTTTGTTCCTTATTTCTGTCAGTAAGAGGATTGTCAGCACACTGGAGCCCCATCTGTTCTGATCAAGAGTGACAGGCTACTGCAGCAGCCAGTCAGGTGCAGACTGCCCAGAACATGCAGTCACCGCCTTCAAGGAAGGAAATCAAACACAATTTGTATGGCAGTGAAAAAGCACATGTCACATGTTTTGTGGCAGGCATTGTTTTCACATGTTAGTAGTAGTAAATATTGTACTTGCTCTCTTTTTATGGTTATATACAAATTAGGGTTTGCATATAGAAAACGAGCACAGTGTATGACTTTTACATTTATTTCCTCTTTGACTTGGCTTTCAAAATTGCATGTGATTTTATAAAAAGAATAAAAGTGTTTAAAATATGCAGTGCCTATGACTATTAAACTATTGTTTAATACATGCACTGATCTTCAGCACCTGACAAGCAGACCAGGAAACTAATACCTGAGGACAGGACTAAAGGGGCACAATATTTCTGTATGGTATTAAAAAGCTTGCTTACATTTATTTGTCATGTTCATGTAGAATAAAAATGTAGTTGTCTTTAGTAGTTTTGTGTGTGTTTAATTTTTTTTATGTGATTGGGGAATTTTGAAATCGATTTTGTTTCAAAGCATATGATTTATTGTGCATCATATGGGGCTTGTATGAAGTCAATTCTCCATTATTTTTGCCCAAGAAGTTTAATGATGACAGACTCCATAATCATTATGAATAATGCTATGGTCGAGTTTCAAAAGGTTAACATTTGCAAACCCTTGAGCAGTCCAATTGTGTTAGTAGTAATTCTCTTATTATATAAAACTTTTTTTTTTTTTTTTTAAATGCCATTGCCTCGCCTGGATTGACCTCTCTGTGTAATTGCAGGTGTGACCTTGAATGTGTGTTTTTTCTTTTTTAGTCTATGAACATATTTTACATTTATTGTGAAAGTGCAGCACTAATAACTGAAGTTCTTCATTTCAGGGTAATTTGTGGCTCTCGGGTTCGAGTTGAATTGTCTACAGGGATGCCAAGGCGATCTCGATATGACAGGCCCCCGGCCCGTCGCCCATTTGACCCCAATGACAGGTGCTATGAATGTGGCGACAAGGGCCATTATGCCTACGACTGCCATCGATATAGCCGTCGACGAAGGAGCAGGTATGTGTCAATATTTTCCTTATTTTTAGTAATGTGAAAAGTGTTTGCTTATTGTAAATGTTCTTCACGATATTAATAATCCACCTGGTCAAAACCTTTCAGGTTTCTTCGTTTGAGTCAGTCGCCTTGATTCAGCCTTTACGATTTCATGAGGCATCTAGCAAATTCATCATTTAAGATCCTTCTAGACCTTGAGGCGATCAGCATATGAGGCCAGATCCCCTCGAGCACCTTCGCCCTAAGATTCTATAGAGAGCAGAACATTTTGGTTGAGACAAGGTGATCGCCGTAACACAGTAAATTTGGCTTTCAATTGGGCCCCGTTTATAAAGAGGAACCTCCAGGTTGACCACATTCCCAACTAGACAAATCTTCTTGCATCAATCAAGCCGCGCCTTGCCTCATTTGGCTGTCAGTTTGATCGTCGTTAGATTGAAGAAACTTCTAGATGCAGAGATCGGCTGATAGATACTTCTAGATCTGCTAGACCTTGGGGTCCAAAGAGGGTCAACTTGCAAGGTTTTATTTTAAGTACCAATTAATGTGTTTTTATTAAATAAAATCTTAACCCTTTGCGGTCCATTGTCGGACTGGGTCCGACATTGCAATTATTCCTCACAGGTCCTTTGTCGGACTGGGTCCGACATCATTATAGCAACGCAATAAACGAGTGTTTAGTCGTTTTTTCTCCGGAAAAAGCCGAGAAAACCATTCAATTGCCGAGTGGTAGCGACAGGAGCCGAGACAAGTCGGGAAAAAAAAAAAAAAAGGCGTATTTCATGAATAGTCATACATGGTATCAGGTATCAGATAATGGGCGTTCATAGTCACAAGCTGGCTAAGTGCGTCAGCGCACTGAGACTATCATGGACATTTGCAGAGCTTTTTTCAGATGTTATAGTAATAAAATAATGACTTGGATCGCATCATTGAGGAGTTTGGTGATAAAACGAGTGATCTGGAGATGATCGATCGGTATGTACGACTATTATTATTATTATTTATTTCTTACATAGCTGAACGCTATAGCAAACAAAAGGGTGGGGCGGGGCTGGAGATGCCTAGTGTGTGCTTTGTTGATATGCAGGGCCATTTAAACCCGTTTGACTGTGAAAAAAAATACTTTTAAACAGCGCGTATAAAATTAACTGCGCGTGTGAAAATTAATTAGACCTGGCGTGCCTGACGCGCGATTAATAAATGCACCGCAAAGGGTTAAATGTGTGTTTTTTTTTTTTTTTTTTTTTTTTAAAGCAACATATCTAATTTATGTAGATTAATTGTACAAAATGCATAGAGATTAGGCCCCAAACATTTATATATATATACATCTATATCAATATATTTTCTTTCAAACTGACACTGTTACTAGTATAAAGTTTGAGGCAGTCAGAAGCAGAAATAGTTTGCCAAAAAATGGCTCCTATTTAATATAATTATCTCTTAATGTGGTAGGTCCAGATCTAGGTCTCATTCAAGATCCAGAGGGAGGAGATACACTCGCTCACGCAGTAGAAGCCGTGGCAGGAGGTGAGTTTTGTCATAAGTTAATAGATGTTATGTGATGCTGGCTGTGAATCCAGTATGGTCAATCAGAATTTAGCTTTTTTTATTACTCGTTAAGCTGTTCGTTCTTAATATCGCCTAAGATTTTAGAAATGCTTGACGTTTATGAGCAAGTAAGGCTGCATTCACACTGGTTCCGTTTCAAAGGGACTCGATCTGGTTTGTTTAGTTTGAAACAATGTATCAATGTGCTTGCTGTTCACACTTATCAGTGAGCAAAGGGACGAGTGTGTTAGCATGCGAGCTAAAGTTTTATTTATTTTTTGTTTTGCTTTTTGGCCCCCCCTTTTTTTTTTTAGGACCCATTTCGTTTGTGTTCACAATAGTTTGCCAGTTTATATGGTGTGTGAACCAGATGTTTACAATATCCTGCAAGGCATATTGAAAGGTGGCAGCTGTTGATGTATTGTTCCTGTAATAGCATGTTTTAGATTATTACATATTAAGAATGCACTGGGGGAGCACTTTCCTAATGTGAATGGATACATTCCTTGAATGCCTACAGTAGGAGAATGCAGTTTACGCAATTCTGCATGGTTCTCCTAATGTCAGCATTAAACAAAGTAATTTGAGAAGACCTGAATATATTTTACTGTTTTTGTGAGTGTTGTCCAGTTCGGCTTGGATTTTGGTGTCTGACCAAATTTTCGACCCGAACTTCAGTTTCTCGCCCTGTCCATGTAATTTAGGTGTACCAGATTTCCACAGTGAAAAACAGGGAGTTTTTTTTAATTTTTTTTTATTAATTTACTGATGCCGTAGCAACTCCTGAAGCCAAAAAGAACAATATTTAAAATTAAACAATAATAGTTTAAAAATTAAACATCGGGTGAATTTATTGCAGATAACTCATTATTTTCTTTATATTGTCATCTAGTCAGCATATGTTAGTTACAGAAAAGCCAGATTACAAAAATAGATCAGCTATTGCCATTTTAAACATATGGTATACACATAGTCCGAATGATTAAACAAATAATCCATAAGATTGTTTATTTTAGTTTTGAATGGCAGTAACACACAAACTAATATGTTACTCTCCTATTAACTTGCTGAGCTCACTGAAACAGTTTTGTACTTAAATAAATACAATAGCAAAACTGGGGTGATTAACAATTTTACTGTTTCCAACTGGGACAAAAAGTGAAGGCTGAAAACTGACAGTCTCAATTTTCAGAGGATGTATGGTAACCTTAATGCAGTTCCCTGAGACGTTGTTTGTTTACTTCCGAGTCAGGTTACCTTGTATAGTTTGCTTCCCATGTGCATAAGGACCGAGTCCAGCTGTTGTTCACATTGAGGCTCAGCAAGCGAACCAGACTCTCTGCGTTTGTCAAACCTCTTTAGGTGGACTCGGTTTCACATCAAACGTACCGAGTGCGGCTCAAAACGCTCTGAACAGACCCAGTGTGAACACATCCTAAGAATCTAGCTGATAGCTGTTGATCTATGAAACAGTCTGCTTAATAAGCACAATGTGTCTGTCTTGTTTCAGATCTAGATCTTTTTCCCCACGCAGATCAAGATCATTTTCTCCAAGGAGATCTAGATCAGCATCTAAAAGATCCAGGTGAAGATTTCTTTTTATAATATTGTATTCATTTTCTTTTTTTTAACGATTTTATGAAGCAGATTACAGTCGGCGCCGCTTTATCAGAACGTCTCGAAGGAAAAATATCCAGAATAAGCGGCTGGCCCAATTAAACAAGAGGCAGTTGAGATGACCTTAGTCACACTTTTTTTTTTTTTTTTTAAAGAAAATGTTTCTTCTAATGAGAAGAGAAAGAATGCAGTCACATCACATTATGATCGAATGTTAAATACATCATTTAAAATGAGTTAGGTTTTTTTTTTTATTCTGAAACAAAATTCATTGCACCTGCGATGTTGACACGCCAACTTTCTGTGCAGCAGCAGCCTGAGAAACCACAGGAAACTCCTCCTTCAAGAGTTCAACGTGGTTTAACCAGTTTACGCAAGTCACAGTGTAATCACATACTCGCTGCACTGTGCTACGCGACCTGTCTTGCTCTGAAAAGCAATCTCCGTTCATCATTTGAAAATACTGTGTCCCAGTTAAACGAAGTGACGTCCCAATTAAATGACAAATAGCATTGGGAAGAACAGTCTCCCAGAGTTGTATCCCATTTAAGCAGCAATGCTGATTATCAGTATCCCGATTAGGCAGCGCCGACTGTATCAAGTTAGAATTGTTAATCTATAACCAAACTTTTAAACTGGATAGATAACAATTGATCTGTACTCTTTATTCCAATGTATGGCAATACAAAATTACAATCTGTGTTTTCAGGTCTAGATCAAGATCTAGATCCCGGTCCAGATCGGTTTCACGCCCAAGGAGCAGGTGAGAAGAATTCAACACTAGCCCTTTTCATTGCACAGACACTTGTTTTTGCTTAATATATACATTTTATATTGTAACAAACAGTTATTCAGACCGCTAAGAAATGTGTGCATATACAGAGCCATACAAAGCACATGGATTTTTGTGAATTCAGTCTTGGTTTTCTTTTGATTCAGACATTTCAGTGTTTAAAATATTTCATATGCCAAAGTGGGAGAAAATAATAAAAAATAATTGGTGATTTACTAAATTTAAAAAAATATATTTCAAAATTAAAATAATTAGATGTAGTGGTCATGGCTCCAAAGAGATTCATTTGTGTGAACTAACTATTTAAATTAGTGCTGGGACGAACATGGAATTTTCATGTTCGGATATTTGTTCGGATACTAGTTTGTTTTCAAGTCATTGTCAAAGCCATTATATGTAACACTGTATTAAAGTTCAAAAATATCCCAGAAGTAAGAAAGGCCTTACTTTTACCCTTGTCACTACAAAACAAAGAAAGCAATACAGTTAAATGTGTGTATTTCAAGTAAAAACAAAGTAGACAATGCATTTTTTCAATAATCCCTGCCATTGTGTCTTTGCAATACAAAAGTGGCCATAGACACGTTTTCATAAAGTAATAACATTAGTTTTTAGCTTGAATAAACACATAAAATAAATGTGAAAGGGAGTGTTGTAAATGAAAAAAAAACTATTTACTCACTGTTTTAATTCTTTTTTTGCATTCCACTTAACTAAAACTATGATTTCATCATGAAAGAATTAAAATGCTGATTACTAGGAGTCATTTATTTTGCAAGTACATTAATCTGTTGTGAATCCACCCGTCACATATCCGCCATGATCAGTGTCTTCAGCAATGTTAGTTTTATTGACCAGAGAAGATTAGTTCCAAAGTTTTCATACACTGTGTTTGTGCTCCATGCGCTACCATTGCTGGTAGTGTCACATGAGCTGTTCAATGTGTTGATATGTAAATAAATCCTGTTCGCCTGCGGGGCATATCAACGTCAACCTCCATCTCGATCTCCTGCCTGTCACTCAGCAGCGAGTGCATGCACCCACACTGCAAACAGCTACTAGTTGCAAGCAATTATGCCCTGTATCTTTCTAAACGAGGGATTTAGGGGCACTCCCCATAAAAGCTGAATCTCAACAATTATTGTGTGAAATAGTAATTTTTTAGAGCTGTGTATAATGGTTTAAAACGTGACTAATTTATCTGCCTTTTTACATATCCGCCCTTACTCTGGTCCCACCGCAGTCAGATACGCGATGGATTACTGAATGACCTGTATCATATTAGACAGAACCAGACCCCTATTTTTATATATATATATGTATATATATATATATATATATATATATATATATATATATATGTATATGTGTGTGTGTGTGTGTGTATATATATATATATATATATATATATATATATATATATATATATATATATATATATATATATATATATATAATATATATATATATATATATATATATATATATATATATATATATATATACAGATGTGCTCAAATTTGTTGGTACCCTTACAGCTCATTGAAATAATGCTTCATTCCTCCTGAAAAGTGATGAAATTAAAAGCTATTTTATCATGTATACTTGCATGCCTTTGGTATGTCATAGAATAAAGCAAAGAAGCTGTGAAAAGAGATGAATTATTACTTATTCTACAAAGATATTCTAAAATGGCCTGGACACATTTGTTGGTACCCCTTAGAAAAGATAATAAAGAATTGGATTATAGTGATATTTCAAACTAATTAGTTTCTTTAATTAGTATCAGACATGTCTCCAATCTTGTAATCAGTCATTCAGCCTATTTAAATGGAGAAAAGTAGTCACTGTGCTGTTTGGTATCATTGTGTGCACCACACTGAACATGGACCAGAGAAAGCAAAGGAGAGAGTTGTCTGAGGAGATCAGAAAGAAAATAATAGCATGGTAAAGGTAAAGGCTACAAGACCATCTCCAAGCAGCTTGATGTTCCTGTGACAACAGTTGCAAATATTATTAAGAAGTTTAAGGTCCATGGAACTGTAGCCAACCTACCTGGGCGCGGCCGCAAGAGGAAAATCGACCCCAGATTGAACAGAAGGATAGTGCGAATGGTAGAAAAAGAACCAAGGATAACTGCCAAAGAGATACAAGCTGAACTCCAAGGTGAAGGTACGTCAGTTTCTGATCTCACCATCTGTCGCTTTTTGAGCGAAAGTGGGCTCCATGGAAGAAGACCCAGGAGGACTCCACTTTTGACAGAAAAACATAAAAAAGCCAGACTGGAATTTGCTAAAATGCATATTGACAGGCCACAATCCTTCTGGGAGTATGTCCTTTGGACAGATTAGTTAAAACTGGAGCTTTTTGGCAAGTCACATCAGCTCTATGTTCACAGACGAAAAAATGAAGCTTTCAAAGAAAAGAACACCATACCTACAGTGAAACATGGAGGAGGCTCGGTTATGTTTTGGGGCTGCTTTGCTGCGCCTGGCACAGGGTGCCTTGAATCTGTGCAGGGTACAATGAAATCTCAAGACTATCAAGGCATTTTGGAGCGAAACGTACTGCCCAGTGTCAGAAAGCTCTGTCTCAGTTGCAGGTCATGGGTCCTCCAACAGGATAATGACCCAAAACACACAACTAAAAGCACCCAAGAATGGATAAGAACAAAACATTGTACTATTCTGAAGTGGCCTTCTATGAGTCCTGATCTGAATCCTATCGAACATCTATGGAAAGAGCTGAAACTTGCAGTCTGGAGAAGGCACCCATCAAACCTGAGACAGCTGGAGCAGTTTGCTCAGGAAGAGTGGGCCAAACTACCTGTTAACAGGTGCAGAAGTCTCATTGAGAGCTACAGAAAACATTTGATTGCAGTGATTGCCTCTAAAGGTTGTGCAACAAAATATTAGGCTAGCGGTCCCATCATTTTTGTCCATGCCATTTTCATTTGTTTTCTTATTTACAATATTATGTTGAATAAAAAATCAAAAGCAAAGTCTGATTTCTATTAAATATGGAATAAACAATGGTGGATGCCAATTTTGTCAGTTTCAAGTTATTTCAGAGAAAATTGTGCATTCTTTGTTTTTTGTGGAGGGGTACCAACAAATTTGAGCACGTCTGTGTATATATGTGTGTGTGTGTGTATATATAATATATAAAAAATATATAAATATAAAATTAGTAACTGCAGTAAGAATCCAAGCGTACAATTCTTATCTTCCAAAATACATAGCGCTTTTATATAGCAAGTAGAGTGACCAGCAACACTCACCAGCTTGTGGGGCTGATCTTCACTGACAGTCAGGGCGCCCCAGGAGAACGCCCCCACTCTCCACGCCTGCTAACGGGGTGCTGGCAGGTCACAGACATTTTAATTATTATTTTTTTAACCTTCAAATACATGTAAAAAAATGTTTGTTAGGATATTTGTCCCAGCGCTAATTTAAATAATATAAACTCTTACGTGTAAACATTTTCAGATCTGGCACTGTGGCAAGATCAAAATCTGGCTCTCAAGCCAGGAGGTGAGTACTGTGTTAACACCTGCAACCCTTAACAGCGTTATCCCAGTAGATGTCTGAGTGCCCAATTGTTAAAATAATTTGTACCAACTTATGTACTAATTAATATTGCTAAGTGGCTTTGGACATATACATTATTATACTGTATATGTTTACTTTAGTTGTGTGTAAATTTACTTTGATACTAAGAAAATAAATCAAAATTGTTAATGATGGGCTCTCGAGTGGTGCATCCGGTAAAGGCACTCCGCCCGGAGATCAGGATGTGCCCTATAGCTTTGAGATCCAATCTATGCCACTGCCGACTGTGAACAGGAGTTCCCAGGGGTCAGCGCACAATTGGCCAAGCACTGCACAGGCAGGGAGGGGTTGAGTCAGCTGGGGAGTCCTTGGCTCACCGCACAGCAGCAACCCCTGTGGCTGGCCAGGTGCCTGCAGGCCTGCCTGTATGCAGTTTAAGAACTGCATGGTCCTCCAACGCTGTAAGTTCTGAGATGGCTGCACGGCGGGCTTACAGAGCAAAAAAAAGCAAATAGCCGACAGCCCTCAATTTCCCCGTGCTTGTCTTCATCTCTCCCGAGTTAGTGCGGGGGTTGCAGCCAGGTTGAATAATAGTTGGACATTCCAAAATTGGGAGAAAAATTGGGAATTTAATAAAAAAAAAATTGTTTAAAAAAAATAAATAATTACTTCAGTGAAGAGTGCGTCATGTATAATAAGAACTTTAAGTGCCAGTAAATTAATAGCATTTCATATGGAATCCATGTAATTTTATATAAATTCCACACTTTATGTGAATGATGTCCCTAGGAAATAAATATTTTGTTAATTTCTAAACATTAACATTGGTCTTTAATAAACAGGCACTTATTTTAAAGTGTGTCCTAAAAGTTTAAATTTCTTTCCCAGCCAGTCAAAATCTAGAACATCACCTCCAAAGCAAAGGTAAGGATTTTTCCTTTGTTGGGGGAAGTTTTAAGTAAAGGAAAGGCAGAAATAGCCATGTTTGTCCCCCACCCCCCAAAAAAAGAACCCAAAAAAAGTGTGAGACAATGGAACTGGAGTTTAAACTTTCTTTCTGTCTTGTAGGCGCTCGCCATCAGGAAGTCCCCGCAGGAGTGAAACCCCTGAAAGAGATGACTAAACGTTTTATAAAACCAAATCTTTTTGGAAGGAACACATATTTGTTTACATTATAATTAGGGAATCTCTTGATTCTGATGAGGATTTTGTGTTTTGAATAATATGTTGAAGTGTAATCCTGGTTCCTTTTCTTTTTTTTTGTTTTGTCAAAAAAATAAATAAAAAGCAAACAGATTTGGAAAATGGCTGAGTATTTTGTTAACAGGTAGAAAAAATGTGTCATTTATACAAGTGGTCATGCGGTGCATATGAAAACCATAAAATGCACTGGGCTTTTTTGTATCTGCATTAAATTAAATCTTCACTTAAAAAAAATATATACGGTCTTTGTCATGTATGTACATTACATTTCTTGATGCGATTCAACTTGGATTAGTCCATCAGCGCACTTGTACTCCTATCCTACCATTGAAACATGTAAATACTCCAACTGCAAGTCTGTATTGTATTGCAGCATTTGTTTTTAACAAGACAAAACAAAAAAAAGTAATCAGTGGGGGAGTTAGGGATTTAGTTCGGTGACTACTCCATCAGTGACAGTTAACAATCAAATTAATAAATAATCTGAATTTATTTTCAAATTTAAAATCAAGTTAGTTTACCCCAAAGAGGCGCATGTGTCTTTTGCAAAATCTAGGTAAGCACACAAACTGTCTTCCTGTTCCTGGGGTGCATGTAGCTTCTCATCTTAAACCATTTTACCAAGAATTCCATTTATAAATAATCTTCAATGGTAAGGGTTTCTTTAAGGTTTTTTTTATTTTTTTATTCATACTTTGAACAGCTTTCTTCAGCTTCACATGTTTTACAACTTAAAAGGTGGTGCTCAATATAAATGCACAGAGCAGTCCTGCTTACAAGCGAGGTAGATTATATGGCAGTAAAGCCATCTACACACGCATAAAAGGGGTGGACAGAAAAAACAATAGCTGCCATCTGTAGCCCACATGACTAATTTAGCATCCCTGTATAAAACATATTGGTTGATTCTTTGAATGCTGACAAGTGTCTTGTAGTAAGCTGTCTTGTATGCATGTTTCAACAGTAAATACACGGACAATTAACTTGTGTATATTTTCATATCTGCGTAATCTAGCTGTAGAACAGTATTTGAGTGGGCTATATATGAGGTGCAAAAATGTAAACACTAAAAATGAAAAGGTCTTTTTACAAAAACTTGAAAATATATACTCTACAGAAAGTAATGTTTTATATATATATATATATATATATATATATATATATATATATATATATATATATATAAAGCTTTACTAACTGAAAATACTGAATATTAAGCATATACCAAAATAAAATGACACCATATTACTGTATACCTACCTGCTTTCTAAAAGGCACAAATTACAAGCGCCATAAATTGCTATGCTTATAGCATATATACAGTAGAGTACATGTTATATTATCTAAATGCATTTTCTGAAAGTGTACACAGTAATAATGATTCAGTATGCATAACATTATCCATCTTGATAGGTTGAAAAGAAACCATTATATTAAAGTGTGAATGGAAATTAGCCTAAGCTACTGCATATCATGAGAATGCAGACATTTTATATAAATACCTACACTATGTAGGCTAATTCGACATGTGTGTCTGTATGAGCAAGGTAACCAACCTTTTTTTTGCAGCAGCAGCATTGCATTTTTTTTATGTAGTTGAGGTGTCAAATTTATTGGCAACTTGTCATTGCTTACAATAATTTTAAAATATACTAGTTATTTTACTTGTTTTCACTGATTATATTATTTATGATGGGGATTTGATTGATCAGTCTGGATTATTTTCTGTTTAAATAATCAATCATTCCCCTGTTAGTCAAATACAAGCACACTACAATATTCAGTGTTTTGGCAGCACTCTCAAAAGCACACAACATATTAGTAAGAAGAGAGCACAGGAAATCACCAAACTGAGTAAACAATATAACAGTAGCAGAGAGGCAGACATAAAACAGATGATGAACAGTAAAGCTTGTGACAAGGAGAACAAGAGTAGCTGGTGGCTTGGTTGTGTGTTGCAGTGTCGACAGAATGGAGCTGAGGAAGTATAATTTGAATCCAGTTGGTGGGGCTCTTGCGCTGAGAAAGTCAGTACTGAATCTAAGTTTCAGTGAAAAAAACACTAGCTGAGAAATGGAAGTAGTGGTTATGATCTTATGGTACCAAACTTTTTTTTTTTTTTTTTTTTTTTTTTTTTTTTAAAAAGAGGGTTAAACCCATTGGCCTGAAAATGGTGATAAATTAATTTTGTTATTAACCTGACAGTGATCATAATAAAAAATAAGCAAACAACTTTCTTTTTTAATCATTGTATTATTTGAAAATATATATTTTTAAAAATGTAATGTCTCAATACAGCAGAAAAAGAAATTAGGTCAGAGTTTAGTGTTAAGATCTACAACGCATTTAGGATGCAGCGTTTATTACCCTGAAAAACAGCTGGCTGAAATGGTTTCTGAGATATAAGGCTTTGTGAAGTTGTTTTTTTCTAGCAGTAGAGTCGTATAAGCATGCATAACTAGAACACTTTATATCAGGATGCATATTCTGAAAGTTTATACAGTAAAATGCTTCTGTATGCATAACATGCACTTTGATAAGTTAAGAACAAATCCTATTAAAAGTGCGTCTGGACGTGAGACTAAGCGACTAAAGATCACGAGAATGCGGATATTCTAAATAAATACACGCTGTCGACATTTCTTCTGTCTGTGAGCAATATGTAAAAGGTTTAACCATACCCTTTTTTTCAGCACTGCTTTTTTTTTTAGTTGAGGTGTAGAATTTATCGTGTTTCTAATTTTGTACATGCGAGTACTTCTTTTTCTATACATAAATGCGTAAAGGAAGAAGCTTGCATGTCAAAAAAACATGGCACAGTGTCACGTACGTGCTCTATTTAAGTGTATCACTAGGTATGTGTGGTCTTTGTTTTTTTTAAAACAAGTTAAGCTTAAATGTATGACAAGATACACATGCTTTATGAACACCTGCCAAACATAAGAACAATGGAATCCAAATTTCAAACCTCATAAGCCAACAATAAAAATACCAGCTCTGTAGTAGCTTAGTAATGTGAAATGTTATTAGTATAACAAATACAAGGCCCTATTCAACCTTGTTTAAATATATTCTCAGATTCTTACTAAAAACAACACAACTGGTAATACTGTATTGTATTACATTTTAAACATTTAGGGTAGCCACCAGCTACTAATGGAATAGTACATAAATAAAAGTCCATACAAAAAACTTCAGCATGTTTATTTTGTACCAGCCTTTATTTGCTTGTACAGAATCAACTAACATGATTTTTGGTTTGTTGCTCAGATCCCCCATGGATCTCTTCCTGAATGATGCCTTCAGCCTACATAAAATCGGAACCATGTAGTGTGGTTATGTTCTTCTCCTAGTCGCAGCAAGGCATCTGGTAAATGGGGCTGGTTGAAAGAACAAGAAATAAAAGGGTTCCAGGTTTGTTGAGATATACTGTAGATTGCCAAATACGCAACACTTTTTGTTTTGTTTTCCAAAAATTCTGATTCTGGCTTTAGCTTGTTGGCATCAACAACCGAATCGTATCTGCATCCTCTAGATAACTTCCTGTTCATTATGAAAGAGTTTATTATTATTATTTTTTTTAAACCAAACCTGGATTTTATTTCTACATTTATTTTTTAGTACAACTGTTTTTTAAAAAGTAAACTTGGTTCCTGAGCTTCCAAATTAAATTGTTATAAAGCAGTTGACGTCCTTAAACTGCATTAATTCAGAAGCAAACAATTTACCCCTGATTTGTGACAACAATGTGCAACCGGGTCCTGCTCACGCTGCAAGCTAAGCTCCTGTTTGGTGGGAATTCGCCCGTCTCTGACATCCCTGCTGTGGCTGAACCTTAGACTCTGGGTCACAGAACCTTTCAAAATATGGTTAATGCAGATCAAGGGTCCAGGGCTGGATTTACCTATACGCAAATTACGCTACAGCATAGGGCCCCCAGCAGAACTGGGGCCCTCCTCATGAGGTCGACGTTTGTTTGGGCATTTTATAAAAACTGCATGTGGGCGGGCGGGCGGACAGGCGAGCCCACACACAGGAAGAGAGATGCACAGAAGCTTGCTTTCGGTTATTTTTTTTTCTTTTTTGACGGCTATGCATTTCTTTCTCGATTACATCATACCTCTAGATAAGGGTGTCTGCTAATAAATAAATAATAATAACTATAAATCAAAGCAATATGTAAGCAAGACTGATATAATAAAACACAGCTGTGATTTAAACCAAATTTTACAGTAATCCATGAAGGTTCTTAACATTTCACTCAACACAGGCAAGAGACCCTAAAAACTTCTTCCATGGTACAAGACTTCTTGAATAGGAAGACACAAGCTGGAAGGTTGCTTGCTTTGGTATTTCCAGAATTACATCCAGTACTGTGTATATCTACAAAATGTGATGGAGCGAAGCCAACATGCCAGATTTCAATTACAATAAAAAATGTTTTTTAAAGACATTTTTTTTAGCATTAAATAATTACAGTATATTGCCATAACTAAGTATTGTACTGTACTAGTTTCTGAAACAGTTCAGTTTATTATGATGTGCAAGTTACAATTCAAATCTACTTCAGAGGATATTGCAACACTCATTCACATATTAATCAGTACCAGAAAGGAAAAGGGTTGACCATGCCTCACCTGCACTTGTGGGCAGCACATGCTAGCTGGAAGATAATTGGGCCAGCAGGATAATGTACTGCTTGCAACATGAAGAGGTTCACCTCTATATTGACCTCTAATGCCAATCAATAATATCTGTTTTTACCATATCACACTGGATCATTTTCTTTTTCTATGAGATATATCAATAATTTTCACAATGTACAATCCAGGCAAGGCTGAGCAGCAATAGGTTAAATCCCTTGCATAATGCACACCAGATCACTATAATCTTAGTAGATTGATCACCTTGTACATAATACATAGGGCTAGATTCTCAAAGCTGTTTATCGTCATTGGTGCAATTTCTCCTGAAAGGACGACACACCAACTACAATTCTAAAATAAATTATTTATTTGGTGTTCTTTTTTGTTTTTTTCTTTCATAACAATCTGGAATAAAGAGCTTTGTAAAAATAGCCCATATCCTGTACACAGTATATATCACGCAGGAATGTGTCCATGTTAAGAAATCAAGGTTAACACCACACCGCAGGGGACAGTATCGTAAACAATTCAAACTGCTGATCTTCCCATTTTGATTTCTTAGACTGTGTCGCACATACCTTGTGACTGCGTCTGGCCAGTTCTATATCTCCAAGCAGAATGCTGAATGTTTAGGGTACACTGGTCCCCCTTTCCTTTCAGGGAGCTGCCCAAAAAGTTAGCTGTGTAAAACTCTGGGCTGTGAGGTCCCCACTTTCAGAGCCTTATTATCAGTAGGAAAATGGTAAACTCTACAACAAACACAAAGAAATTGTCAAGCACTGTCGGGAAAACCATGTAGATATGCAGCTAATATTAGATAGAGCTTGTGCAGCAAACGGTTACTTGTGCTACTTATTACTGTGCCTCGAAGGTAAATTCAATCTTTTGTTCATTATTTTCAAATGCTTTATTTACTTGTACATTTATTGTCCGATCATCATACTGCCATCTGTGTAAATGAAAGTTCTTCTCAATATTAACACTATTTCGACAACCTGTTAACTATTATTTGTGGTTTGCATATGTTTTTTTGATAAATTAATTTCATTTGAAGTTAACGCTTACAGAGAGGCTAACGCATGGCAGTAAATGCTCAATGCAGTATGATCTGCAAAAAGTCGAATGGGTGAAGCTGCTAGTTTCAGATGTCTTATTAAATCTATATGACCTTATTTAAATGTTTTCTCTAAGCCACCCCAATAATTACACATTTACTGGCTTGAAGTCAATGTTTTTAACCTTTCATTACACAACAATTCCTGTTTCATCATAAACACCATTAAAAAACTGTAACAATATAAAATTAAACAGGAAATGTCACTGCAAGTCACTGAACTAATCCCTGTTGATTACAGATCATGGCACTGGCATTATGACTGTGCAAAACGCTGAGCACTCCTACACTAATCTGCAAAGGGTTATTGAAATACAAGTTGCTCAGGGCACGCCAAATCTGATTGGGTAAAAAAAAAAGGGGGGGGGGGGGTTATAAACGTTGTCTAGTAACCTTGTCTAATTTGAATCTTAAATTCGTGACAACCATTCCATTATTATATAGACAATCACTGACAGGGTTTGGGGCATAATTGCATTGTTTTCTATTTACAGTAGGTTTCCAAGGCTGCAGAGGACAATGTCAACTTGCCCACATTTAAGTACTTGTATTGTGAACAGAGAAAAACACAAACATTAATTCGCTGGGGTAATATAAAATATTTGCTATATAGTTAACAATCCCTAAAAACTAGCATTAAAGTAAAACAGTATATATAGCCCACCTGATTTCATCTTGCACATTAAAATGATCTGCACAACCCTGCATGAAACCAAGTCAGTTCTCATTTTAAAAATGGCAAGCAGCCAAGACATGCAGAAGGTTGAAGTCCTGGCACTGGCAAGGGCAAACCTGAAAATGAAAGAAATGTTGAGCTTAGCTAGTATCTTCTTTGCTACACTGGCAGGAAGTTTAAAAACCACAACACACTGTCGTACACAGCATCTGAGGGCACCGGGTCTCTCTGTGCCAGTGGGGCCCTGTTAATCTCACAGCAGTCATTATGCCCTGACATGGAATTTATGTTCAGAGTTTTACATATTTCTAACCGTTGTCCAATTGTAAGCACAAGCTATTGAGAGTATATCACTGACATACTTGTTTACTAGTATATAAGTGTATCATCATCTTCAGTAATAAAACATACTTCAGGGTAATTTTTGGCTATACTAAAGTATATGTTTATACCAACAACAAAGAAAAAAAAAAGCGATTTTTTTTTTCACACATTTGTGATGAATTCTGTGCTTGCAGCAAAGCCATAAGAAGCAGGTGCACTATGTGTTGTCTTTCTTTGATTTCCTTTGAACATGTTCAATGTTTTTGTATTTGTGAAATCTTAAAATAAAAATATGTGGGTGCAAATATATATCACTATTGGTGTCACATAAGTATCTGGATAATAACATGTTGTTGCTTTGTAAGTATGAACTGAAGTGGGACCATTCAAACTCATTTCACAACAGCCTTATGCATGGAAATTACTACAGTCTTCAGGCTTGAATCAAATTGGGATCAAAATAACAATGTAGTGCAATGTGCAGACTGGGAAAAAACAGAAAATGGAGGCATTTAATAGTCCCAGTTATCAGTGTTATTCAAAGGGGAGATAGCCCAGGTTTTAAAATCTATTTTATTACCTTATATTTGCATCAGTAACATTATCGCTTGCTCCTTATTCTTGTTTTGAAGATAATTTGCTTTTATTAGATTTGTGTTCTGCTGGTATTATAAATATGTTATAGGTAAAAAAAAAAAAAAAAAGATGGCTGCTGCATTATCTTGGTGCCTAATTCCTATAATGTCAGACCATGCAACCTTTTTATATCTATAAAGCTGTACTTCTGTATCTGCCCTTCTGTAACTTTCTAAAGTAAAAAGAAAAGTAATTATTTTTTTAAGGACCTTGTGCAAAGTTGCTGCTTCTGTTGTTCCTTAGGTGTTGATAAGCAGAAGTCGTGGTCAACCTCAAGCCCTGGCAGTTCCTTCATGTGCTGTCCAATCTGTACTGGCTTCCTAAGGTCAAAGGGTGAAACCTGCACTGGCTTCACCTCTCCTGGAGAAACAAAAAAACAAATGGAACCATGTGCATGGACAGCTGCACAGCTGAACTGCAAACATGAGCGTTCCTGTTTTATCATGTCTCATCTGAAAAGGGGTAATAACAAATGTTTTAAGACACACATAATGAGGCAATGTCATGCAGATATGATGTGTTACATCACCCACTTTTTAGCTCTGGGGCCCTAGTCACAGCATCTGTATCCCAGACTAGGGTGACCAGACATCCAGGTTTTCCATCAAAGGTCCCGGTGTCCCGACATTTTGCTTAAAATCTTTAAAAAGTCTTGGTTTTCAGCCACTTCATGTAGCGCTACACCTTTACTGTTATCGAAATAACATAAACAACCGCTTTTAGTTTATGGCACCTGCAGTGAAAAATGGTACTCAAGAACATTATTTTTATAAAGTGATTAACACAGGCGTACGTACTTATTCCTCAATGCGGCATGTGTTTTCATTTAGTTTATATTCAATATGAATCTACAATTGTGTGTAATACGGTAATTTTGTAGCTGTTCAGTTCTGGCAGGATTTAGCCCAAACAGAGCAGAGAGAGGTTGCAAGAATCCAAATTCAGGTTAAACCACAACGTCAATAAATAGAATCTGATGCAGTGAGTAGAAAGAAAGAAAGAAAGAAAGTGTGTCTCATTGTTCCCGTAATTCGATAGGTGCAAAGATGTTAGGCGACTACGGTTACGTTTTGCATGCTTTCATTTGCAAGCTCTCTGTTTTAGTTTTATCAGTTGCATCTTCTCGTTGTGTAACTGTTACTTCCGGATTTTGTAGGTTTTTTATTTTTATTTTTTAAATGTGCCTTTTTCAGATAATTCCGGCATTTGCCTCTCGAACGCAGGAAGAGCTCGCTGTTGTACAGCACCGGCCCATGCGTCTTGGATCATCCACCCCACCTCGCCTCTGGACTACATCTACACCCCTCCCTCTCCACTCCCCTGCCCACCTCGTCTACCCCGTCCTCCTCAGCTTCAAAGCCTAATGGTCCCTCTTCTGGATCTGAAAATTGGATTGCATGCTCAACAGAAGCATCGCTATCAACATGTGATACATTTGTAATGTGGGCACTGTTTGTGTATGGACCTGTATATTTGTTTCATTTTCAGTAAATGCTTCATTGGTATTACGCCTCTTAATAGCTTTCTGAAAAGTATATTTCTTGGTTCTGAAGATGTGTGAGCCCGTTCCCCTTCTGTTACAGATGATAACGCTGTCTCGTGTGAGCGGCAGACGGAGGGAAGGTTTCCACCAGGGACTGAGGACACGAGGGAATTGCGCTCCACAGTCTCCTCGCTCCTGAATCGCCTACAGTAATACTGGACTGTTTTGTATAGAATAAATTTACAATTATAATACATGTAAATATGAAAATGATGATTATGAAAAATATTTGGAATGATTGAATTGGAGCTGTCACAGGGTATTTCCTCTTCACGTCGCGTGTCTGTCTCAGCACCTGTGATGAATGGCCTGTTAATGTAACATTACTATTTACATTTAGCCAATATGCTGACTGAACTGCAGTGAATCTTATCTGACGTTCCTGGGACACATTCGTGTTTGTCAATCCCAATGCTATCACTATCAATAGCTCCTTCTGTTGGGACAAGCAAATTGGGCATAAACGATGTCATTAATATCATGGGGCAAAGGATGGCCAGATGCTCCGCTCAATTGTTGTTGGCATTGCTTGACAAACTAAAGTATTTGCTCTGTCGAGTAATTCGGTGCACGACCTCCAGCCATTACATCTTTGGTATGAATACCATGAATAATACCGCTTTATATACTTGGGTGACTCAATTTCATATCTGATTACATTTACAGCTTTGATAAATTATTGCTCTGATTAATGGTCTTTGTTTATTAAAGTATGCGGATAAATACGTTTTGTATGTACCATGCAAAACTATTAGGATAATTCAATTGTATTACCTTCATGTTTTACATGATTAAACACATAAATTCTTTGCAATTGACCCAATATAAAAGTATGCAATACGTCTCACACAATATGTCTACTTAAACTAATTAGCCACAAATTATACACACGCTAGTGCAGTAATTCCCCAACTTTTTTTTTACCCGAGGACCACCTTTTCAGCTGCATTAGGCACTGTGGCCCACTATTAGCACTCCTTGGGAAAATGTCAAATTAAAAACATTTTATATGTTTAAACCTGTAACATTATAAATAAACCTAATCTAATCTGTCCTTTATTCATTTGAATAAATATCGTGAATGATGTAAATCACACAGAAAATAACATTTTTGGAAACACTTTAATTTTAGTAAATAAAATAAATTGCAAAAGCTAAACAGACGTTTTTTTTTTTATCAAACCTTTAAATTAGGTACCTTTGTATACTTGAAAATGTTATAAATGCAGTTATTTTTCTTGGTCATCAAAAAAGAAAGTGCATGTCTCTTTTTATTCCCATTCATAAATACCTGTAGAGGAATTACTTTTGAGTAAAACCAGTACAACGTGCACAAAAACATAACTCTTAAATCCTATTTTTTGAATACTGTGTAACTAAAACGTCCAGCCATTACCTCTCACGCTGAACTGTCATGCACGAAAAAGACGAAAAGACGAACGCGCACAATACAGAAGGAACTGCAAGCCTTGCATACGTTACTTTTTTTCACCACTACTCTGTACAACCAAATACAACTTGCACATTTGTTCACGTGGTTGCACATTTTTCATTTAAAGCAAAGGGAATCTTTCAAAGTCGTCTGGCAAATATGTAGCCATTTTATGGGTTAAGTTGAAGCGAAAAATCAGCATACAAAATAAACAGGCTAATGGGAAAACATTCAAAATGTTGCCCAAAAGTGTTGTACACAATTGTGTACACTGGCTTGCCTGGCTACACCCCTGCCAAGACTGAACTGCAACTAGAAAAATTATGCCATTACTTTGAGACGAGTGACATAGTCATCTGATATAACTATGTGGAGTAATGTTGCAAGACAGAAATCAAGAAATCATATTTTAATGTCAAATAGAATATGAATGTGAGGCACCCTATATTATTTTATTCAACTCAGGGCCATAGTTACTGGTACAGCGAGAGGGGTATTGCTGCAGAACAAAGGCTCCCACAGCATAGCTCCCACAGGGTAGTGCTGCATCCGCAACTCATAATAGATGTCATCATTATATGCTACATCCCAATCAGCTATTTCATAACAATAACCTAACCCTAAACCTAAGGTTCGTGGGGTATTATGGTCACATGGTAGAGGTGTTGAGGGTGAATGAAGCACAATGTAAATTACGAGTTGCACACACAGCACTACCCTGTGTGAGATACCTTGTGTGTGTGGGAGCCTTGGGTACGGCTGGTACGGCGATGGCTGTACCACTATTTTGTCCATTTCAAAACCATATACAGTGTACTCCATTTATAAGAATTACTGATATAAGAATCAACCGCATACAGTGATCAAAACCACTGGGACACAATCATTCCTATACTAACCATGCTAAAATACTCTGCTTGTAAGAATCGAGCAATCTGCTTGTAAGAATCATTTCGGGGCAAACTGACTGCATGTAATACGATACTGTATGAAGTGCAATGACGTGTACAGCCAATAAAGTTGTACAACCACAAAATTCTGGAGCTTTGCATCTCAGCTTAGTGAAAAACTGTGAGCTTTGCATCACAACTGAAAGAAAGCAAGCCACAGATGCTTAAATGCAGTGGTAGTCCTGACAGTAAAATACTGTACTGTAATGTCATTTACTTCAAAGGTCATTACATGTAAATCCACATGGCAATTAAACTAGGCACCCTCATGAGACGATCGCTTCTCAAGTGTACTGTAGTAAAATAGGATTCTGCAGCCTTGAGTACACATAATCGTGATCATATAAGCACATAAGAACATAAGAAAGTTTTCAAATGAGAGGAGGCCATTCGGCCCATCTTGCTTGTTTGGTTGTTAGTAGCTTATTGATCCCAGAATCTCATCAAGCAGCTTGAAGGATCCCAGGGTGTCAGCTTCAACAACATTACTGGGGAGTTGGTTCCAGACCCTCACAATTCTCTGTGTAAAAAAGTCCCTTTTATTTTCTGTTCTGAATGCCCCTTTATCTAATCTCTGTGACACCTGGTCCTTGTTTCTTTTTTCAGGTCGAAAAAGTCCCTTGGGTCGACATTGTCAATACCTTTCAGAATTCTGAATGCTTGAATCAGATAACTGCATAGTCTTCTTTGTTCAAGACTGAATATATTCAATTCTTTAAGCCTGTCTGCATAGGACATGACTTTTAAACCCAGAATAATTCTGGTCGCTCGTTTTTGCACTCTTTCTAGAGCAGCAATATCCTTTTTGTAGTGAGGTATCCAGAACTAAATACAATATTCTAGATGAGTTCTTACTAATGCATTGTAAAGTTTTAACATTGCTTCCCTTGATTTAAATTCAACACTTTTCACTATATATCCGAGCATCTTGTTGGCCTTTTTTATAGCTTCACCACATTGTCTAGATGAAGACATTTCTGAGTCAACATAAACTCCAAAGTCTTTTTCATAGATTCCTTTTTCAATTTCAGTATCTCCCATATGATATTTATAATGCACATTTGTATTATCTGTGTGTAGTACCTTACACTTTTCTCTATTAAATGTCATTTGCCATGTGTCTGCCCAGTTCTGAATGCGGTCTAGATCATTTTGAATGACTTTGCTGCTGCAACCGTGTTTGCCACTCCTCCTATTTTTGTGTCTTCTGCAAATTTAACAAGTTTGCTTACTATACCAGAATCTATAGCAGAGGACATGCTGCTTACCCATGAGGACTTGTTTTGATTGTCTGATGTATTGTCCTTTGTGATTGCGCACCATTGACATTTGTAGACTGTATTTAAACTGTTGATGCGTGGAGGCACGCTTTTGCTAATTGTAATCATATTGGTCCACTTTTGAGAGTCAACCGCTTATAAGAATCAAATCATCTGAGACAGATGTGATTCTTATAAATGGAGTGCACTGTATTATTATTATTATTTAATCTGTGTCCCCAATTATTTATTTTTCTCCCAGTTTGGACCCCCATCTCCTCACCTCCACTAATCATTCATGCTTACGGGTGCTGAGGTTGCCTTCATCACTTCCTATTCTGTTCTTATCCAATAGTGCCAGACCTTCAGCGTTGCTAGGCTACTGAACGTCAAATGCAGAGCCGGTAATCTTTTGAGGCAGATAACTTAAAAATACTGTAACTGAATGAAATATGTTTTTTAGCAAATGTTCCATAAGACTGGAAACCCCAGTAATTTCAGACATCCCTAATCAGCCACTGGTTTACGGTTTTCCAAAACGACACTTTGGAAAAACACAGGCAGTAAATAGGTCATACAATGCTTCTTGGTTTAACAAATGGAAGTGGCTTCATTACGATGAAAGCCGTGACTGTGCATTTTGCTTTATATGTGTAAAGGCATATCGAAACAAACTAATTACTTCTAACGCCTGCCTTGATCTGTCTTTGATATCTAAGGGATATGGCAACTGGAAAGATGCTTGTGTTAACTTTAGAAAACACAAACTGTCAAAGTGTCACGCAAATTCTGTTTTCAAGGTTGTGACTGCTCCCAAGTCATTCCGTGATGTTGGTGAATGTCTCAGTCCATTAACAAGATGTTGTTGAAGCTGACACCCTAGGATCTTTCAAGTAGCTGCTTGATGAGATTCTGGGATCAATAAGCTACTAACAACCAAATGAGCAAGATGGGCCAAATGGCCTCCTCTCGTTTGTAAAGTTTCTTATGTTCTTAAGCGTGATCGGTGTCATTGCTTTTTAAAAATACTTCAGAATGTTAAATACTTGGCTCGGCAGGGTTTGGCTTTAGCAGAGACGGGGGTGAATCAGTTTCAAACTTTATGCAGACAATCAAATTAAGAGCTAATGATGACCCTAGGCTTATTATCTGGAATTAACAAAATACATACACATCAGCAGACACATACACATCGGCAGAAATTCAAAATGAGATGCTGCAAGTTTTAGGTTTAAGAGTCCTGCGTGAAATTAGTGAAAAATTACACTCAGCTGAATTTTTCTCCATAATGATTGATGAAACCAGGGATTCTGCCAACAAGGAACAGATTGTATTTTGTGTTAGATGGGTAGATGACCATTATGAAGGTAACGAAGAATTTTGGGGATTATATGAAGTTGGGGGAACCAATTCAAAAACGCTGGTGCGCGTAATCAAAGATGTTCTGATGCATGCTAACCTTAGCATCACAAAAGTTAGGGTGCAGTGTTATGGTGGTGCAGCTGCTATGGCTGGAAAAAAGTCAGGTGTAGCACAGCAGATATCTGATGCAGAGCCACAGTCATTGTTTGTCCTCTTTTATGGACATTCCTTAAACTTAGCATGCTGTGATATTGTTAACAAGTGGAAAGAAATCAAAACTGCTCATGAGGTAACTCGTGAAATAACGAAATTGATTAAAAAACTCTCCCAACAGAGGAACTTGCTTTTAACAACTTAAAAATAAATCTTGCACCTATTGTCCCAGGACTTCTTGTTCTGTGTCCAACAAAGTGGACTGTAAAAGGGAAGTCACTCAAGAGTGTTCTGGATAACTATGACGTACTTCAGAACACATGGATTGCCTAAGAAGACCGAGCTCCAAACCCAGAAACTAAAAGCAGAATATTGGGTGTTTCTTCCCTGATGAAGTCCTTTGATTTCCTATTTGGTGCTGCCCTTGGTGAGCTTTTATTTTGTCACTGTGATAACCTCAGCATAGCTCTGAAATCTTCTGAAATATGTGCATCAGAAGGACATAATTTAGCAAGAATGACTGTAGTAACTTTAAAATCTCTGAGAAGCGAGGTTGAGTTTCAAAAGTTTTGGGAACATGTAATGGGAATAACCAGTAACCTGGATGTGGGCGAACCGCAACTCCCCCAAAAGAGGAAAGCACGATGAAGATTTGAAGAAGGTACTTCTTCAGCAGCATTTCCCAGTTCAGTTGAAGACCACTTTCGTCAAGCCTACATGATTGCATTCGATGTTGTAACATCTTGCATCGAAGACCTTTTTGAGAGCCTGGATATCAAACATGTGCTAAACTGGAACAACTGATCTTATAGACCGTCAGTGGTGAAGAATTCGACGAGGAGTTTCATCACATCACAAAATTGTATGTAGATGATATTGATGCTTCTTCACTGCATGCACAACTGCAAACTTAACCATGAAAAAAGCAGCTTACTCAGAGATGTAATTAACTTCATTAAGAATCTGTCTTGTGCTGAACAGCAGTTTTTCTCAAACATTGCAGTTTTGATTAAATTAGTACTTGTGATACCTGCTACAAATGCAGTCAGTGAACGGTCTTTCAGTGCGTTGAGAATAATTAAACATTATTTCTGTAAAACCATGATCCAGGCCTGTCTGAATCACCTTAGGATTCTTCACATCCACAAGACCATAACAGACAACTTGAACTTAGTGGAAGTTGCCAACGAGTTTGTAGAAGGCTCAGAGCACCACAGATACTGTATGTCTTTGGCAAATTTACTACTGAAGATCTCAAGTAGGCTATGAAAGAATTTGACCATGTACCGTGGACTAGACAAACTAATTGGGCAAGTACCTGATTTGTATTAAAGTTTCAGTTTCTATTTAAATAGTTTTAGAGTGATATTTTATTTGATAAATTTGAGCAGTGCAGTGCTTTGTGATGCTTCCTCTTGAAAGGCGCTATATAAAATAAAGGTTTTTATTTTGACTTGTGATTTCTACTTATTTATATCACTTTCCTTATTGACATTTACAGCGCTTGGGTAATATTCTAAAAAATATTATTGCATATGTACTTTTCAGCATTTTGGCTTTATAATAGAATATAAATGGCACTCTCACTATATAACTACAGAAGTGGGAACAAAATTAAAGTAAAAGAAAATATACAAAAACTTAACGTAAAAATTAATGTAACATAACATTTCCAAAAATCTCAAAAGGGACACAAAACACTGTATTGGGAGACAATCACGTTCCGTTAATAAAGGAGAATAAAGGAGGTTAATAAAGGAGTTAAAATGAAGTACTAGAGGCGCAAAACAATTACATCCCAAAAGTAGACAAATCTAAATCTAAAACAAAATGGCCAAAGTGGTTTAATAGATCAATTAAAAAAATATTCAGCAAAAAAGGCACTTTACAGAGCGTTTAAAAGGGACCAAAAACAAAGTACACAGAAAGAGTACTTGTAACTGCAAACGCAAGTCAAAAAGGAAGTTAGAAAGGCCAAGAGAGAGATAGAAATGAACATTGCTAAGGGGGCTAAAACCAATTCCAAAATGTTTTTCCAATACTATAACAGCAAGAGAGCATTCAAAGAGGAGGTTAAATGTCTAAGAGACACAAATGGCAAAATCATAAACGAAGAAAAAAAAAGCAAATATATTAAATGATTATTTTTCACAAGTTTTTACAAAAGAGGATACGGACAACATGCCCCACATGTCGACCTGTTCCTATCCAGTTTTAAATAACTTTAGCATAACAGAGGCAGAAGTGTTAAGGGACCAGGAGCTCTTAAAATAAACAAATCCCCTGGGCCGGATGAGATCCTCCCAATAGTACTCAAAGAAATGAAAGAAGTTATTTACAAGCCGCTAACCAAGCTCATGCAACAGACTCTTGACACAGGGGTTGTACCGACAGACTGGAAAATTGCAAACGTAATACCGATCCACAAAAAGGGAGACAAAACCGAACCAGGTAACTACAGACCAATAAGCCTGACTTCTATTATATGTAAACTTATGGAAACTATAATAAGATCCAAAATGGAAAATTACCTATATGGTAACAATATCCTGGGAGACAGTCAGCATGGTTTTCGGAAAGGGAGATTTTATCTGGTTCACAGCCACTAAATGCAATTTGAGAAGATATTTTGTTCGGCTAGATGAAATGAAAAAGGGGTCAATCTTCATTCATGTACCTCTGTGCAGGGTTTTAATGTAATTGAGATAAGAGAGTACAGAAAATATAATATTAAATAAACATAAGCTTGCATAGCCTCATATCAGACCTGGACCTTGTAAGGTGCTTCACTGTAAAATTCAATTTAATGAGTATAATATTAATATTGATAAAGTAAGATTGAGAATCCAGTTCTGTAAACCTCCACCTTCCACAAAATCAGTAACACATACTACTCTAATCTAAGTAAAATAAATAAATAAAAAGCTCTTAGATGGCCTACGAGATTGAAGTAGGAATGGTTGGTGAGATTTAAGGGAGTTTATTTGGTGGTCTGTGCCCAGTAATGAACTGACAACACTTCTCTTTCCAGTATGTAGGTCACCCATACTTTCAGCTCCCCAGGGAACCCCTCTTCGCCATCTGCACTTGTCAGAGAAAGTCACGCCACTTGGAAGTGCTTCGGGGCTCCAGATGGCCTGGAAGACAACATGGAGTCATTCCACTGGGAGCCATGTGGAGGCATGTGGAAGAGAGGACTAAACCTACAAAGGTGGAGATGCCTGTGCATGCAAGTGTATGGCATATTATAACTGTGATGAATAGAACCTCAGGGACCTAAGACATTCTTTTCATAACAACATTAAGCACCTAATTATCTTTAGTCTATACTTCATTCTGGTTAAGCCCATTTTTCCCAGCCACAATTGCTATAAGTTCACTTCCTTTGTTAGCAGTCCAAGAGGATCTCTTCAGTTCTCGTTGCCTGTCACAGACAGATCAGCCAAAGTATCTTTACAGAAGGAAGTGCCAGCACCATCTTGTGATAAACTACTTTGGATTAAGTTCTCGTTTGTATTGCTGTTAATTAATAGCTTTGGGCTCAATGGAGCTGGCACTTGATAATACAAAGACACTTTGGCAGATCTAGGCTACATTACATACAGTATGTCTATGGCAAGCAACTAGAACTGAACGGCTTCTAAACTAGATGAAAGCACCTTAACACAGATTATATAAAAAAAGCCAAACAAAACACAGAATTCGAGTAGTAAGAACCAAACAAGGAAAATGTAATTTGAAGTTACTAGCTGTCCTTTTCATTAAAGCACAAGAGAACACTTGGTTAGTACTTACTGTTACTGTCTCCTGTTGAAAAAGTTTCAAAGTAATCTTACAAACCCACCAGTTTCTCATCTGATCACCATGTTGGTCATTTTTCCTCTCATCCACCTTATGTTGAGACAGGCATTTTTTGTCAAAAAATGTTGTACAGCTGGCAAACTAGAGATGTTTTTCAAAGACATTTGTAATGGTGGGGTAGTAAAATTCATTGCTGAAAAATTAAACACAGGACAAAAATTAAAAATCAACATCGAAACTATTTGCAGAAATACAGTATATCAGGAGCCAATAAGTAATTACAATGTTGTAGAGCCACTGGATTGTCTTCATCAAAAAGACCTGTAAACCCCAAACAAGCCACTGAACTAGAAATGGGCACTGACAAGAAGTAGCTGTAGGTGAATTGGCAGCTTACATAACCTCTGTATAGAAGTATATCAGCCTAATTGTGTTTGAAAGGTATCTAATAAAAAGTTACCAATTGTTTATTATTTTAATACTGATAGTAGAAAACCGGCCCGTAGTAAGTAGTAGCATTTTTTTTTGTTCTGCATAAATTGGATGTCTTACGGTATTTCATAAGGTACCATGATTTATGCACAGCTGTGACTAGCAGGAACACAGATGCCTCATACTGTCTGTCTCAAACTAAGTGAATCTGAAAGACAGAAAAGGATTGGAACACTTTGCTTCACCCTTGTGCCATTGTCAATTCATCATCTACCTGCACAGCTCATTTGTTGCAAACAAATCCAATTTCTCTAATGTCACTTCTTCAAACAGCATGCCCAAATTCAGTATAAGTCCAGTAAATGCGCCAAAAATAAAGGACATCTTGCAGGATTATACTGACAAACATCACTAAGCACAAACATGATTTAAAAATAAATACTTAAAAAAACAATGATAGAAAAATGAACTATGGCATGGACAACTCACCAGGAAAATAAGTACCTGTATGAGTTGGCTGGGTCTGCTTTTTTTTTTCATTGCTGTGTTAATCCTGCTTAGATCTGACAAACCATATGGTACCAGTGCACTGCTGTATCTTCTCCAGTCAAATATAGACTTCTTTAAAACTATCAAAAATTACATTTTTAGCCTAATTATGAAAGCACTCGACAATTATGTAGTTGGCTGAAAGTGTCAAATTAGCTTCATGGCTACTCCATTTAAAAAGAAAAAACACACACACACATTCCACAAATGTGAATTCCTATGCATGCTATTTCACTAGCATGCATTAACTCCTACTGTTGCAATCCCCAGAGTCACATCGGCTGCCTTCAGAGGGATTGAGGACTTACTGGAGCTCACATCAGCTTGAATAGGTGGGACTGACCACCTGTAACTGGTGGATCTGTTTTTTTTCTTTTATTGCAAAGTCCTCACATCGTGTTTTTCAAGCCCTCACCCCTTAAAATCATGCCAGAACAAAAACAGAGTAAAAAAAGATACTATTACCTAGCAGAGCTTCCAATCATAACCACCTGAATTCAAATTTCTTCACTGATCTCCAAGAACAACAGGAGCAGTAGGAAGTAAGGGTTTTAGATCCAGTTACATTTCTTAAATGTTTATTCTTTGGGATGAAACATGTTAAACTGTTTAAACTTGAACATATTGGGAATGAACATTTCATAATGAGAAGCCCTTTGTTAGAGTGCTTGTACCTTTTAAAATGTTATACTGTACTACAAAAATAATGTGGATGACACTGGGTACAACGTTTATGTGTATATGGAAAATACTTTAAATAACAGCGAATAAATAACCTTATACTGTAACTGAAGGGATATTTCATATCATCTACATTTTCTATTTCATTTATTACCTCATGTCATTATGTGTGTTCTGTAGGATTCTAGGTTTTTGCATTGTTTGTTATTTGCTGTGCTTATGTACTATTAAACAATTCAAGAAAAAAATATTCTGAAAAAAAAAAACTACTGAAGGCTGACTGTGGGGAAGCATTTATAATCAACTACTGCTGCAAGCAGTAGCAGGATCATGCTTTATGTAGTTTAGTTTTGATAAATCCCAACATTCACAGAACAAAGAAAAAATAGAGACTACCAATTTATAAAAATAAAAAGAGACAAAATGAGTTTCCAAAATATCAATAATTGCACTTCAGAAATCTAGCTGCCTCTCGCAGTCCTTCAGCTAAATTCCTTATTGAAGAGTCGTTGTCTTCGATTTCCTCATTTCAGAGAGCTATGTGAGGCTTTCCATTTTGTTATTTAGTAGCACACCTGAAAAAAAGAGAAAAATTATTATGATATTTTGGCCAATTCAAGCCCCAGTTCCAAATATGGTTGGCTAACCTCTGACCACATGGTCTTGGCAAGATTAAAATACATATTTTTTCTTATCTGCTGTGCAAGCTGTGTTTATTTAAAGTCTGTACACCAAAAATAAATAAATAAATAAATAAATAACCAATAAGATACATAAATAACTTTTGTGACCCCCATCCACCCCCAAATAAATACAAAAGGAATATTTTGACAAGTTTTTCTTGTTTAGAGTCAGCTTTAACAGTGTACAAAGTATTGGTGTACTTATTGTGTAAATAAACTGTCCTAAACTTCAGGTAATCTCTCCCCAACATATGAATCACAGCAAACTTTGAGTACCACTAGAAAGATACCCACCACACTGACTTATTTCTTCATGTTAACCCAGTTCTGCACCACAAGATGCACAATATTGCTTAACAAAAACCACATCAGATGTTTCCCTATTTTACAATACATTCCAATACTTGACAACTTGGGAAAAAAGCACAGAATTATTATTATTAAATCCAACAGCAATAAATAATATCAGTTAAACTTCCTTTTGTACACCATTAATCTTGCATGGCATTTGTTGGTTTTAAAGTGAGCAAAACAAAAATGCAACTACTCGCATTTGTGTCAGAAGAATTTATCTTTATCTCCACATTCAGGATGTGGTTTCTGTGATGCACCTTGACATTTTAATTTCAACACAACAGTTGTCATATATTTCCCATCCTGTATACAAAGGCAATAAAATGAGTAAAGCAGTCAATGTGAAAAGTATCAGTTCAACAATTAGGCTTTCAGAAGGGCCTCTCTTTACATATAGGCTGCCAGTGTTATTCTCAGGTGTGTATCTCATATTAAAAACAGAGTTTCAAATGCGAAGCAGAAACAAATCCTTTCTATCAAACACAGTTACACTTAGATTCAGCCTTCGATATTTACCTTAAGTCTTAGCTGGCTTTAATCCATAACTGAGGATAGTAGAGTGCTATTTACTCAGCCATTAGCACCCTTTTATTGCATTTTATTGACTTGGATGTAATTGTATAATACAGCCACAAGGCCCATTTTTATAATGGGTTTCTGCTCCAGACTAAACAGCATATAATGCTTCCATAAACAATGTATGCATTGTTAAAATACCTCTGCTCATGTGGAGTGCAGGATGCGCTCAATAGTCTGGACGTCTCGAGTTCGAGTCCAGGCTTCCTTTGCTGACGGAGGACGGGAACTTCCAGGGGGCGGCACTCAATTGGCCGCGCGCTGCCCGGAGGGAGGGAGGGTTAGGTTGGCCAGGGTGTCCTCGGCTCGCCTGCGGGCTTACCTGTAAGCTGCCCGAGAGCTGTGTTGTCTTGCGACGCTGTAGCTCTTGGGTGGCTGCATGGTGAGTCCGCAGTGTGAAAAAAAGCGGTCGGCTGACGGCACACGTTTTGGAGGACAGCGCGTGTTCGTCTTCGCCCTCTCGAGTCAGCGCAGGGGTGGTAGCGGTGAGCTGAGCATAATAAAATAATTGACGATTCCAAATTGAGAGAAAATAATAAAAATAATTGGCAACGACTAAATTTTTATATATATAAAAAAATACCTCTGCTGTACTGACTGCAAATTCAATCAACAATTTCAAAGACATGGAGTTACAGTCATATGTTCCATCTATAACACTGGCCTCTCCTTAATAACACTAGTGCAGTGTAAATTATTATTATTTATTTATTAGCAGATGCCCTTATCCAGGGCGACTTACAATTGTTACAAGATATCACATTATTTTTACATACAATTACCCATTTATACAGTTGGGGTTTTACTGGAGCAATCTAGGTAAAGTACCTTGCTCAAGGGTACAGCAGCAGTGTCCCCCACCTGGGATTGAACCCACAACCATCCGGTCAAGAGCCCTAACTGCTACTCCACACTGCTGCCCTTCGTATTAAAGAAACATTATCCTGTTTCAAACCCTAGAAGGTTATTTTTAACCACTCAATGCCGTGTCAAATATCAACACAATAGCTTCTGTTTCCTGTAAAATGTTATGAGTATACAATAAGAACCCTGCTATTTAACTTCAGTTTCCCTTTTTAATTTCTGTTTTATTTTTTAGAGGTATAAAGAGCTGACTATGTCATTTACAACCTTTTACTGCTGCATGTCGATGCAGGAGCAGTATGCTCGCAGTCTAATGTAGTGGTATCCTGGGTTTCAAGGAGGGAGGAAGCTTAAATCTACATCAGGGAACTGTAACCAAATAAGGCTATCAACTGTGTCTGCTTTCTGCTTAAGTAGAGTGCACACAATGCCAAACTATGCTAGGTTGTGCAGTAGTTCAAACAGTTGGATACCAATGAATTATACTTTAGTGGGCCACTTTCAGATGACTGTAGTCTCCAATCATGCCAAGCTGGGAATTATATTGCCATTACGTATAGCCATTCTTTTTTCAGATTTAAATGGTTAAATGTTTGACAATGGTTTTCATTAACTTGGACCATGCAAAGATACATTTCTCTCTGATAAAAGATTTCCTTTTTATTGACAGTGCCTGCAGGCATCAGCTACTAGGACATCAGATAACTGCAACTAAAACAGTATAATGTCCAAGAGATTGATATGAATCTCCACCAATATGCCACTGCCAAAAGAACATTCATTATCAGTCAGTTTTTCAAATATGGAAGTCCACACTAGAATATTGGTAATACTTGGTACAATGCTATTACAAGTTTATTCAAATGCTTCCATGTCCAAGAAGCTTTCAAGAAACTTGAGATATAACAGCTTGCAAGAGATATAATGTCAATAGAGCCTGTACCCCAATTTAAAATCAATGCATTTAATGTGAAGCCAGTATGGAGATTGTGTTGCGAAACACATTTAGGAGCAACGTATTCAACCAGAGTAAATAAAGGACTTGGCCACTTTAAGATCATCATGAGGACATGTAACGTTATTGAGCAAGAATAACGTTATTCCTATCGTGATTCCTTTTTAGTGAGTGGGCTGTTAATGGGTCAAATCAAGGATTTGCATATTGGGTCAAATCAATTGTTTGCATATTGGGTCAAATCAAGGATTTGCATATTTTGCTTGGGAATCTATGTGGTTTAGAATGTACTTTGTCATAGCTTGGATAGCATTAGGCCCATTATTGATGGCAAGCTGATACTCCTTCCCCTCGACACAACAGTGAATTTACTTTTGGAAATCATATTGGCTACATTGCCAATGACAGCTCAAAAGAAGCGGGGATTGGCCAAATATCCTACAACACAATAATAATAATAATAAACAATTTAGTATTTCATGCATGCCCTGTTTAACGGAAGCACTGGCAGTTCACACAGAATTTTAACCCTTGTGTTCTGCATGTGGTTGTTGTAGTCTAGTAGGTTTTAGAGCGATATGTTTTTTTTCAAGAAAGTAGCACCTGTCATTCTCAATATTTCTAGTTCAGGTAATATATTCTGACACATATTATTTTATATATTTTATGTTTCTTACCTTCTTAATCTGTTTTTGTTTGGCTGAGGGTTTAGTTTTGTTTGTGTAATGAATGATATAGAAAAATTTGAAGAACTGTGGTGTGTTAATGACGTATTGTGTAAAACAGATGGAATAAATTAAGCATTAATTAAAAAAAACATCTGAATTGTAGTTGGTAAAAAAGGGTTTTGAATTTTGAAGTAGGAAGCGAGCTGTTAAGACCAATAAAAAACATTTTTGGGGGCATGGGGGGGGTTGTGTTGTAAAAAGAAAAAGTGTGTACTCTGTTTAATCAAATGAAAATAAAGGAAATTGAAAAGTTAAAGTCTCTCTCTCTCTCTCTCTCTCTCTCTCTCTCTCTCTCTCTCTCTCTCTCTCTCTCTCTCTCTCTCTTCAATAGTCTCCTTCAACCACACATATCCCTCACTCTGCTTTTAAAGGTCAAACAATCATGGAATTAACCCAAACAATAAAACAATTAATTATACAATTAGAAGGCCTTCCCCAACATGGCCTCCCGACACAGCCATCTTTACCAAGATGGAGGGCATCTCTCCTAACCCCTCCAGATTCCGGTTAGGAATGTACACTCCATCACAATATATATATATATATATATATATACACTGTAGTAATTATTTGAACCACCATACATTACACCTGAGACTACTATTTAAATGGTTACTCTTCAACTATTTAATTGTAAACAGGTGGTTTTTTATTTGTTTGTTTGTTTGTTTTTTTTACTCCTTTATGCTTTGGAATATTCGTTTATGACAATAGTCCCCATGAAATTATAATAGTTTAAGTGCTAATTATTATTAAAAAATAGAATTAGTTTGAGCATCATAACTGGCTGAACAGTTTCACTTAAAATATAATAACATTTCCCTTACTTAACAAGCAAATTGCAGTGTTCGGACCTGTTGGAATTCTCGTGGAAGTTGTTCTATGCACTAACACTAAAACAGTAATGTCAAAAAATAAAAATATGTGAGTTGCAGAAGTTTAAAAAGCGCCGCCATGAACCCACCTTCTGAGTCATCAAACCCCTTTAGAATATCATTGGTTTCCCCAGTCTTGTCTTTGGTATTTAAATCAGTTTTTATTATACATCCATGGGATTTAATTTCAACTGTCACATTTTCAGATTGTAATTGTCATTTCTCTACAGTTCGTCCTCCGGTCAAACTTCCACACACTTAAGTAAGAAGCAATGTGCAAAAATTGTTAGTACATTACTCGTTATATAGCTCTTAGCAAATACATGCACTGTTAATGATTACAGACAGCTATACTACAGAAACAAAACAAAACCTGCACCAAATGCTTTTTATATGCCAATATATATATATTTTTTTCCTTTTTCTTTTTCTTTTTAGAAAGACACAAGCTTTACTTGTTTTTTATATTTTTAAATCCTGGAAGTTGCTATGTGTTTAAAATTGTAGTATATTTATTCCAGAGTCTGACATCATCACGTGGGTAAGGCTGTGTGATTTGGCGCAGATACCATATTTACCATATTATTAATAAATGATAGAAAATATAGAACCTTAAACAGTTTATTAATTGTGCAGAAACAATTACTCTGTCATAAAAACTAAAAGGTATAACATAAAAAAGGTTTACAAATGTTTTAAAACATTATAGTTGGGACTCTGTCCTGGAATACAGTACACAATATTTTCATTTCAAATTCGGCTTTTTAAAATACAAAATAGTTTATAATAATAATAATAATAATAATAATAATAATAATAATAATAATAATAATAATGAACTTGACCAGTTATTAGATTAATGTGGTGGCAAAAAAGCACTATATTAAATTCGGACTAATATAAATGGCAAGTTGATTCACTGTTGCCTGCTACAAAAACAAAACCTGATTATTAATGTAGGCCACAAAGAAATTCATATTCATCCTTTGAAGTCTTTGAAATGGATGGAATCCCTGGAGGGGTATAGTACAGTACACCATATTAACATTAGTGATGTGCTGGATCATTTTCATGATTAAGCCCAGAGTGAAAATATTGTGGCCCTGTCTTATATTTAAATCTGAAATGCATGCTGCACACAAATTGAGAATCTATCAGTTTTTTACAGTATAGATTTTTTCTGTTCTGAGATACCCGCACACAATTCTAAAATTGTGAGACAGCAGTCTTTTCTGAAGATAAACAAAATGATATATCTATTTTGTTAATGACAAAATTATATTTAAAAAAATATTATAAACTATTTTATCGGGGAACAAACATGTTTTGTTCTTTATAAAAAAAAACATAAGAGAAAGATGACAGGAACCAGTAGACAATTTTTCGCCACTTTTATGACTGCTGAAAAAATTACCGCAGCACAGTCTGATTTAATGAAAAGTTTTGGATGTTAATCAGCTCATTGCTGCATATACCACACTACAAATTGCCCATCTGGGAACTATCTCAGACAATTTAACAGCAAATAGAGAATCACAGTGTGACAACCACAGGAATTCAAAGAGACACCACTGGCTGAGGGGGTGGAGAATGGAATGGAAGACATGATGGTAATTGGAAATGTGCCTGATGATACTCCATAGAAGGAGGTAGAGCTTGTTGAAAACTAGATTGACTTTGCAGAATATGCAGCCATATCAAAAGTACTTGTGGAATCAATTTCAGATGTGGTCCAGGTGAATGTGATTATGGATGTTGAAATGCCCAGAATCCAGAATCAATAGAGAGTGCTTTATGACTGGAATGATATATTTTTGAACATATCCTGATTGTTTTTATATTTTTATTCAAATATCATGGAAATACATTCAGGTGGAAATACAGGATTGTTAATTTGATCATTTCATTAATAAACATCATAGTGATCCCTCCTGCTTTCTGTCCCCACTATATGCACCCATTTCGGTCAAAATGTTGCTGGAGGGAGCATGATCTGGGTACTCACTATAATGCTCATAAGAGAAATGATCTTGCCTGTGGCAAAAGCTCAAGAGTAAAAGTTTCTAACAGAAATACGACCCATGATGTGTCAATAAAACAAGAAGACCTGATCTTAGTTTAAAAGGAAAATGTATTGATCAGGGTCACTGGTCAACCCAGGTCAACCTCTGAGGTTTAATATATATGGATATACTTCAAAGCATTACTCTTATTTATGGTTATGATGTACAGACATACTGGGAAGATGAACATTTTGGGCTCCTGCTGTGGAGACCACCCCAGTTGTAGGTCACTATTACAATTCTACATTCTGTTATTAATATTTCCTCAGCAATGAAACACATTATCCATAGGAATGGTGGCCATTGTTAGTCAGTTCATTAAAAAAATATGAAGTAACTTCAAATTACATATTTTTTATCACTGTTTCCTTACCTCTTCATTCTGAGTTGTTAATCTTTTTGCAGTCAGCTAATGTCAGCACAATAAAAAGAAACTATGAAAGCACAAAATGTGAGTAATTTTAATAAGAACCACCCACAATCATTGCAAACATCATAAAATGACAAGGGGAGTACTTCCCTGAAGTGTTTCAAACAGATTTCTGTAAATATCAGCCTATATTGGGCCCATGTAGACATATTTTTTTAGTTATAGACGTAATGATAGCAAGACTTTTAAGGTATCAAATACTGATACACCCAAGAAATGCATCAGCAAGTGGCAATCAGGAATCAGACTTTTCATCCCGTTCACATCATGGTATTCTTTACAGCAGGCTTTCAGACAACCAATTCATTAGGCCAATTACATTGAATTACACAGTAGTTGATTTAGTTAGCGAGTAGTTCTGACCCATACCGCAGTCCCGTATGTTATCTTTCATTGATTGCATGTGTTTTCATGCATGTGGACACCAATGGTAATTGGTCCCTGGTCTGCTGCTTTTTTCAATCCATATTTGTCTTCAAGGTGAATTGGTTGATCTTCATCCACTTCACTTTTCTTATGATTACACTCGACTGGAATGATACAGAAACAAGAGATGATATACTGACTTCATATTTGCAGGGTTATATAAACACTCTTTGTAATATGTTAGTAGCATTGATTATTATGACTGCCATATTGCATGATAGGGACAGCACTTACACTTTGCCAGCTGGAATATTTTGTTTTTAATCATATTATTTTCGATAAATACCAATTGTAATGATGTGTGTAAAAAGGGCTCAGGTGGAATCTAATACATACATTCATCGGTTACAATATGAAAGAATGGAACTTATTCAAGAAATAAGGGTCCTGTTTTGATGTTCTAAAACCCTGGAAAAAAGGGGGTTGCTTCCTTCAGGTAGGACCCAACCAGAGGCTTACACTTGCATTATACATTGTATGTACTGTAGGGAATGTATGCAGGATCAGGGAGGTTTAGTTCAAACAGGAAGTGGATGGCAAATGCCAACTGCTTTGAATATAGTTACTGTATTGCATGCTGTCTTGCATCACTACAATAGCTCACATATTGAGAACCAATTGAAAACATCAGAATTACTCAATAAAGCCAGCTGAGGTTTTACATTGTGTTCATTTTGCAGCATCAAGCTAATCGACTGCAGTAATACCTGCCGCTGTGTGCCGAAACACTTAATGACAAGAAGCATCAACTTTGTCTTGCACAACTCCTTTATAAAGGATAAGCTAATCATCAAAAGTTGCAAAAACATTAGATGTTTTTCAATGACTGTGACGGGGAGAGAAGAAATCTGAGCTGCAAATCCATCTCTCGACCAGGAAGGGTGCTGAGTAAGGTTGGTGGTACAGCTTCACCAAGATGCGCCGACTCGATGGTAGGACGGAACCAGAAGTTGGCCATCTTGGGGAAAGGGCGTAACTGTATGAGTGCAGAACAACTGTGTTGTGATCAGCTGTGGTGTGTGCAGCAATTGGATAGAGTGTGGCGCCGCACTGATCCCAGGGAGGAGTTTGACAGTACAAAGGAGACGCAGCTATGTGAGTATGGCACCTTACGCTGAAAATGTGAATGCAGCCAGAACGCTGCTGTGTTGTTTTTGTTTTTGTCTGTGTGGCATCCGAGGACTAATCTTGGAGCTGACGCTCATGGAACTAGCATGCACCCCTGGAGCACTTACCCTGCACACAACCACCACTCGTCCCTGCACTAGAGCACCTGCACTGAGGGAGCACTTGTGTTTTGCCTGCACCACGGGACGTGGTTGGATTACTCTGATTTTTTGTTTGTGCTCTTTTGGGACTGCAGCACACTGGTGGACTGTCCCCCAATACGTTTGGATATTCTATTTCTTCCCCACCACACTCACATCCTGACAACAACATAATAACAATGACAATCGGAAAGGCAGATGTTGGGCAGTCAAAAAAAGCCATCAGCTTGGGACTTATTTAATTGCCATTGTCTGCTTTAATCAAGATACATGCTGTGTTTTATATGAATTCCTTGTTGTTACTTTATTATAATTTATTAACATGCACTTGCCTATTGCTTTTCTTTTACTTAGTCAGTTAATTTCATATATTGATGCATGAGCATCATGACAAGTAATACATAGTTATTTATTGATTCATATTGTGTCTTTGGTTATAAGAACACTTCGCTTGCTATACCGAGGGGTGTTCTCTTAGCCAGAGACTACTGTACTATGCATTTACCATAGATGTAACAGGGTTAAGTTTCTTTGCACTTTATTTTGTACTTAAAATGATATTTAGTTTTTTTCATTCCACTTTGATTATTTTATATTGGTATTGTAACGACCCTGGGTCTGCTGTAACCACATTCGGCAATGCTCTGTGACCCAGGGTCAACAGTTTAATGGCAGCAGGTGTTCAGGGACATCAGAGATGGGAAAATCGGCACCAACCAGAAGCTCACTTTGCCGTGTGAGCGGTTGCAACAGTGTTATCACAAAGCAAGAGATGAGATGTTGCAACCATCTGGGGTTCGAGAGCGGTAAGTCGTGTCTGCTTGGGATTGGTGGCTAGAGCACGGGGGGTGTGGCCTGGACAAGGGGATACCAGAGACAGCACTTAGTGGCTGTAGCACATGGCCGAAACAGTGTGCTATGGACTGTCTTTTATTTTATTTTATTTTGTCACAGACTGAGTAGCACTACGCTGCCCAGCTGTATTTGTACCAATGGCTGTAAAGCAGCACGCTTTACCTGTTAAGCGTAGAGTCCTGGCTTAATAAACTGTGCATTCGAGAAATTTCAAAACCTGAGTGTGCCTGCTTCATTTTCCTGCAACGATACAGTATGTTTTGAAAGCATGTGTGAATTTGTGTAAGGAAATTGCAGTGTAATTAATCAATTAGTCCAAATGTATATAGGACGATACTTTAAAAAGCTTGGTTAAGAAGAACAAGGGAGAGCTGGGAGGACGTTCAGGAGAACGAGCAGCTTGTGTGAGCAGGTATGCTGGGCTGGGAAGTAGGAGCGGCGGTAAGGGTTTTGACAAACTGCTGTAACCGTATGGATCTCTTAAGTCTTGTACAGTATGTTAATGTTCTTAATAGTCTTTATTAAAATAAACAAAAGACTTATTTTCCAATGCGGTTCTCTTATATTAACAGGGTTGTTTAAGTACAGTAGCAAGCAGTCAGGTCTAGATAACTTTTACCTGTATCTATACTTAAAGTGGTCCTCCCTAACGTAGTGAGGGTACGAGTTGTGGAACTGATTAGCTGTGAATCCAGTCTCAGACAGGCATAGATTGTGCCTCTGTTCCAGTTTGTTGTGATCAGATATAGTGGAAAGGAAACGCAAAGGATCGGGCTCCACCAATCAGTAATAGCTAAATATCTTGTTATGCTCCACCCAGTCATTCAGCATTAGTAGTAAATGGATCATATTTAGCAAGAGCTCTGCCTATAAATATTCTGGTGTTTTGTTTGTGTTTTGTGATAATGTGGCTTCTCCCAAATAGAATGATTGGTGTTAATTGGGAGCAGCCACGTCACATAAAAGGAGAGCCCAGGGCTCCATTTGGAAGAGGGAGTTTGGTGAGATTTTGTTCTGTGTGTTGCTGTTTGTTTTAAAAGCTCTTAGACTAGTCAGAAATCTGAAAAATAAAGCTCTATAAGAAGGTTCAGGCATTTTTTCTAAATTGGGGGCGCTGAATCCATTTCTGCGGTCTGCCAAGCTGTAACTGTCAAGCTTAACATTTGAAAAGCAGAAAAAGAAAAATGGCTGCCAGAAAAACAGAACTTATAGTATTACCACACGATTTTATCATTATGAAGCCTAATACTTAACAATAAACACTTAATTCTGCATAATTTGAGGTTGCAGAACCTAATTCATTGTCAATATTCAGGGATAGTTATTGGTTTGTGCATCTGAAGTACCATTCTGAAGTACCATTCTTTACATGTGTTTCTTTCTTGTGGTTTGTGAATTAGGAAAGTAAATATTTAAAAAAATGTTTGTAACTACTCAAATAGTCTTCGGCCTAGAACAGCAGAACAGGCGATGGCTGACAAGTCCTATGCCAGAGGAATGAGAGCACACAAGCTGACCCTACAGGCCATGTGGAGAATTGTTATTCCACAGCTGCTCAACTACATTGAGAATGAGAACCACAACCTGAAGAAAGAGATAGAGGACAAATCAGACATCAATGATCTTGAAGACCTGCTCTCCCTGCTTGCCACCAAAGAGTTCAGAGATGTCATGGAAGCCTTTGTAGCATTGTGGTAAAGTGGTTTGCAGTGCACAGGTGTAGAGGTGATGCAGTGCTCAGGAATAACAACCCACCAACAGTTCACAGTAAGACAAAGCTTTAATGATACTTAAATAATAAGACTGGCTATACACAGTAATGTGTAAAGCCCAGTCAAAACCCACAGGGTTCAGTCCCGAAATAATAACACTAAATAACACCCACTTTATACACATACACGATCACCAGTCCAACAGTGAGTGCTCCCAGTGCAAGTGGTGAATTTACACAAGAACAGTGACAACAGTAGTGCAGTGTAGTCCGGGGTTTGGTGCTGGCTTTGTAGAGACAGCTCCCGGTTATATTAGATATCTATAAATGACAAACGTGACAATTTAATAGACAGACAAAACAACACAAAACACTCACGGTTATTTTACAGTTGGTTCTCCTTTACAGATCCTTTCGTAACCATAACAGAGGAACAGATTGCTTCGCCACATCCCCTGATATACCCTCAGTCACGTCCCCTTCGGTAGCGAGTGCAATCGGTCTTCCTCCAATCCGCGATTGCCACATCGCCGACCGCATTAAGGTGATGACTTCTGGTGTTGTGACTCCGCTCCCTTTCTGGATGGCTGACTTCCAACTTTCCCTGGAATGAACTGCCAACCCATCCAGTCCGGGGCACACTGTTCCTGTTATATAGTGCTCTCACAGATCCAGAAGGAGATTTATGACTTGGATTCACTCGCTCTCTGTCACATATCCCACCGCGTGGAACACTCGGCTGAATCTACCTTCCCCATTACACCCCCCTCCCGGGAAAAGTAATCTGCATTTTGGTGATCTTTCCCTGCACGGTGTGTCATGAAATACATGAAGGGTTGCAGCGCCAGATACCACCGAGTTATCTGGGCGTTGCTATCCTTCATCATGCTTAACCATCTGAGCGGGGCGTGGTCTGTGACGGAATGAATGTCCCAGTAGGTAATAGCGTAAGGTCTGAGTGGCCCATTTAATGGCCAGACATTCCTTTTCGATGATGGAGTAGTTACGCTCCTGGGGGAGCATTTTTTTTACTTATGTACAGGATGGTGTTCTATTCCGTCAACCTGATGGGACAAGACTGCCCCAGACCAACATCCGAAGCATCGGTGTGGATGATGAATTCCTTATCAAAATCTGTAACTTGCAACTGTACCACAAGGTGCATGAGTGCACGCTGCAAGTGTAAGAAGTCTCATCTGCAGTGCACAGCAGCTTGCAAATGCAGAGCCACCAGTGACACTTGCAACAATGATTAAGGAACTGTGTACTTGATGTTGCTTGAAAACTGAAGTAAAGACTCAACACAAGTTAAATGTCTTAAATGATTTCATTGTCTTGTTACCTCCAATTGACATGTGTACCAAGACTTTATTTTTTTCCATATAGGATTAGGAATATTTAGTGACAATGCAGTATTGAAGAGAACAGCTGGATTTATTTTTTTTATGAGAAAGGCTTTTTATTACATGTATTCTTCATGTAGGTCAAAGAGTTATGATACTGTAGCTAGAGATATCTTCAAAGGTTTTGTCATTTTTGTTAATGCTTTCTAGCTAACTTTTAACTTTCCATAACTTTTGATTCAGCTTGAAAAAAAAAGTTCTAGATAAAGTACAATAAAGTAGTTCTCAACAAATTACATGGCATTATCGTCTTGGAATAATGGTGTTGACAGCTGCAGCTTGGCAGACAGAAAAAATGAATTCAGCACCCCCAAATCCTTTAGGAAAAACTATCTGACAACTTTTACTCAAAAAATTGTGTTCGATTTTCTGAAAATCGGACTAGTCTATCTGTTCAGTGAAGGTGAATGCCTAGCCTGACAGCAGTTTCTGTTGTGTATATTTGTGTATTTTGTTTAAACCTTTTGTTTTGGCCCTTGTGCTTTTTGATTTCTGTTATTTTTGTTTATTAAAGAGTAGCTCTTGCTCTAATCAGCATTTGGGCCGACGGTTCAATCCAAAGAAGCTTGGATGGAAGCGTCCATAACAAGCTGCTTCCGGGGCATTGATACGCGTATTGTGCACTTGCGTCTGTCACCCAGGTCAACCCTGCTTTATCAAAAGCAGTGTGAAATCACGTAGCCGACCCGCATGACACCGGGTCCTGACCCGGGTAGGTTCCGACCTGGGTAGAGCATGCCAGTGTGAAACATGCTTATGTATCTTTATAATGCATATATGTTTTTTTCAAAGTTATGGCAGGACAACTTATCGACCTCCATAGACTTCACACAAACTGTTTTAAAATGTCTAAAAATGGAATAAAAAATGTGTGACCAAAGGGGATATACTTTACACTTCTATCAGGTTCACTGATAATAAAAAACAATTCCAAATAGACAAAACAACTGCAAAACCGAACAAACATGTAAAACAAGATCTGCAATGAGACCTGAAAAAGAGAATTATTATTATTATTATTATTATTATTATTATTATTATTATTATTATTATTATTATTATTATTGCTTTTATCCAAAGCGACTTACAGAAATTAAACAAAATATAAAAATGATACAAATAATATATTTTAAAAAATGTTTCTTATAAGAAGGAAAAATAAAATAGAAAAGAAATGGCACATGAAACGACATAGCAGACATATAAAGCAAATAAATAATTCTAAACATTTTAAATACACAACTAACTAACTAATAAAACAACACAACACAAAACAACACAGAAACACCCCAGAACAGCCTCAAAACAGCCAGGGTCCTTTCCCGATGTCCTTACATGATTGCTGCACACGGTGCCGCTCACACCAGCATGGAAGATGAACTCGTAGCAATCCTTAACCGGAGGAAGCAGAAACAGGTGTGTGATGGACACAGTTGAAAACAACAAAGTCCACTGATGCGCTATGATGCGCAGAGAACACTTGCAATGATGTTGTTATTGTTTGAATGAGACTAAAAGAAATAAAACAAAACAAAACAAAACTAACAAAACAAACCAATACAAAAACCCTATTTTTGTCACCTGTTATTACAGCCCCCAAACAGCCAGTGTCCTTTGCCAATGTTCTTACACGATTGCCACACACGCTGAATTATACAAAAGTACTACCAGTTTAACTAGTCCAAAACAGTTACAATAATACTGTATGCCACACACATAAATATGTGTGTGTATTTGTAAATTTCTTGCTCTTACATGGTAACTATTATATGGAAAATATATTTGTCATGGTGTTACCATGTAATTACATTGTGTAATAACCATATAATAACAGTACCTTATATTGCTTTACATTCCTATGAATGCCCTGATTGTCATCTTTATAACTATAGTGAAATTATCAATGGGAAAGAGTCACTTGCATACTTGAATTGCTATAATGGTTGTAAAATCTAATATGACAATACTTATCTGAATACTTCTTTGCATGCTATGTCAGGTTTTCACAGTTATTATGATGAATTATGCACATATTTATACAATGTTATGTATCCTTTATGAAGCGTATATAGTGTAAGAAAATACTGTAAAGTGTAACCTACATTAAAGACTTCATATCAATAAAGGTCTTGTTTACCTGTTTCGAATTGCAACACATCTCTAATTATAGGGTATTACTTCTGCATTACACTTTTAGACATATACTGGCCCTTTACATAACTTGAGTGAACAGTTTAAACGCATCTGTTCACATGCACAGCTATGACTTGCACACTGTACTTCTGGTTTCCTGCACCTCAATAACACTTTGTGAGCAGCCTCTCATCGCAGTCTCAAGCAGGCAATATCAATGTTTAAATCAGTTGTTTTGCTTCCTGTAAGGTTTGACAAGCAACCTTAAAAATCTCCCAACACACTCAATTGAGCAGTATTGTCCAAAAGGCTGCATGGGCATGCAGCATGCAGAGGACTCAAGTGAATTTACCAGAACTTTATGCTTTTTAATACAGTCTCAAAAAACAGTTCAACTATGGTGAAGCACAGGCAAACATAGCATATAAACCTTAAGCTGTGTTTTCTAGGATGAATTTCAGCAGGCCTCAGCGTACAACCAGGTGAGGGGCGATTGGACAGGGTTGTTTCTAGAAATGTTTCCATGGTCTGTGACACTGAGTATTGCATATATCTAGAGAACCTTGTCCAGTTGTGATTAAACTTGTCAAGGACCATCTTCAGGACAAATAATTGAGTGTATCATAACTTGGGTTATGTCATACTTGCAGTTTAGCATACTGTTTATTAAAAACACGATTTTCCAGTTGTACTGAAACTAGCTAAGAACCTTCTTTGGTCAAGGTATTGAGTGTATCATGTTTTGTTTTTTTTTGTTTTTTTTGTAAGGGGCTTTGAAATTCTGTAACAGATAACTGCTTCTATAGGTTTATAAATGCTTTTATCTGATAAAAAACAACCTTCAGAAAAAAAAATGTCCTTTTCAAGTTTCAGCATGACTTAGGCGGTTACTTAAGAACAGCAACTTCAAGTCAGAATAACCACTTCTTCTTTTAATGGTCAGGGGCCAGGGATGGTGAAAATTACACATCAGATTTGGTAAAGATTCTTTTTTGTATGCAACGTTTATGTTAATCATCTTTAAGGATAAGATAACTTTATTTCACTATCACATTATAAATTCACTCACTTTATTCTATTACAGTACGTTTCTTTTTAGTACCACTGCAAATTATAATAATAGGATACTGCTACTACTATTGATGCAACTGAAACCATGCATATAGAGAAAGGATCTGGGTCTTCTCATAAAACAAGAAAAGGAAATGAAAGCATTACCAATAAACTAAATGGTGAAACAGTCATTTTATTATGACAGTCACAAGCTAAGACTACATATTAAAAAAAGAGTACTGTATATCACAGGTTCCCAAACACAGTCCCGTGTGGGCGCAATTACATTCTATATATTTTTTTCTATTAATCGCGAAAAGCAGGCGACGGCAGCAGCTGTAACTGTAGAACATAAGAAGAACATAAGAAAGTTTACAAACGAGAGGAGGCCATTCGGCCCATCTTGTTCGTTTGGTTGTTAGTAGCTTATTGATCCCAGAATCTCATCAAGCAGCTTCTTGTCAGCTTCAACAACATTACTGGGGAGTTGGTTCCAGGCTCCAACAATTCTCTGTGTAAAAAAGTGGCTTCTATTTTCTGTTCTGAATGATCCTTTATCTAATCTCCATTTGTGACCCCTGGTCCTTATTTCTTTTTTCAGGTCGAAAAAGTCCCTTGGGTCGACATTGTCAAAAATAAACTGTAGCAAGTCAGTATTTGTCAATCAAAGAAAAAATTCACAAATCAGAGCTAACAGATTGCCTAATTGTCGGCGGGATGTATAGTGAGAGCTCTGATAATAGGGTAGTGTTAAGGTCATGTATATATATATATATATATATAAATAATGTAATAACTGTACACTGCAATAAAAGCGTTTCAAATCATTTAATACCTTTGTGTACATCAACTTACACAATATATAATGATTAGTTTTATTATTATTCAACACAAATAATTATTTAAAATGTATATCATATTTTATATTTACAAAATTAACAAGTAATAAAAAATATTCATAATTAATAAAATACCATTAGTTCTATGATTAATAAAATATTATTAAATAATATGTTTATATTATTCAAAAGATAAAAATAGTCATCTGCTTACAAATTACTTTTAGCATTAAAATTATTCAGAATAAAATAAAGTCCCTGTTTTCCATCTAAATTATAAAGTTATTCGAGGGTCTTCTGTTGAATCAACTTTATTGACAAAATGGCTCTCAGTCCACATCAGAGATATGTGCTCTTTATCAGCCAGGCACCCGGCAAACTATGAGCAGTTTTGCTTAGGGGGGTTTGTGGCACACAAGACAAAGCATCCATTCTCTGCAATTGCACTGGATCAGACACATGAACAAGTCAATGCCCTAGTGAAAGCAGATGGAGGCGCAGTAGGACTGACTTTGGATGATTGCAGGATCAGAGATATCCCGGCTTATCCAAGAATTTGAGGGCACCGACAGCAGCAAAGAATCCACAAAACACCATGAACAAGTACCGAGTGTACAGGTATCCTGTGCAAAGGAGGTTATAGCTCTGGTCAGTGTCTTCAAAGAAATGGGGAACCCTTTCAAAGAGGATAGTGGTGATCTTCTCACATTGGGCACCAAAGACATCATGGACACTGATATAGTGCAAACAGTCAAAGATGTGATCAAAGTGGGCCAGGCACAATATGACCTCTTTGTCAAGGAGAGATTTGTGGAGAAATCCAAACAAATTACAGAACCAATGCACAAAAACAAGTTCCCACTGTTTTCCCAAAAAATAACTCCTCCAACAGAAAACGCAGGTAGCAGCTCTGAAGGATGCCTGTGCTTTATTCTCACGGCTGTACATTGCATGCCAGTCCCGGGATGGAAAATCAACCTTCACCCCCATCACTGTCTAAGCTAGGTGAAATGCGATCCAGCACAAAAGCAGATCTTCTTGTGTCACTAAAGGCTCTTCCCCATGCTCCAGAAGGCACCCCACAAGTGAATGCAGCTGTATTGGATGGTGTTGTAGTAGTTCAAATGCTGTCACCAGGCACATCAAAGACATTCCAGGATTACATAGATACTGTATTCATGCCATACATCATAAGACAGCTGCAGTCAGTGGACAGGTTGGACATTGTTTGGGATGTGTATAAACCGGACAGTCTGAAGGCAACTATGCGAGAGAAAAAGAGGTACAGGCATGAGAAGAAGGGTGGTTCCCTCTTCACATGTGCCAGGAAATTGGCAAAGCTTTCTGCGTGTGAATGAAAACAAAACAGAACTGTTCAATCTTCTAGCAGAACAAGTTGGCTTGATTCATGTGGATGGCAAAGAAGTGTACAGTACTCTTGGTGAAGTAGTACTGAGTTCACCCGTTAGGGAGGACAAAAGTACCATAGAGCCATGTATGCACGAAGAAGCAGACACATGCATAATGTTGCATGTGTCAGATGCAGAACACCATGGACATCAACGGATCATGGTCAGGACAGCAGACACAGATGCGATTGCAATCATAATGGCTCACATACAACACATTCCACACATATACATTATGGATATTCTTCAGTGTAAGCAAACACTTCAGATACACTGCTGCATTAGGTTCATGGAAAGCAAAGGCACTGCCAATGTTTCATGCATTTAACTGGGTGTGACACCGTCTTGTTCTTTGCTGGAAAAGTCAAGAAGACAGAATGGGACACATGGAATGCCTTTCCCAATGTGACAGATGCATTTCTGACATTAGCTGTAGCCCCACCACACATTCCAGACAATGTTATTGTTCTCATAGAGAAAATTGTTGTATTTATGTATGATAGAACCAGTTGACTGAGTAAGGTCAATGAGGCTAAGCAGCAGCTATTTTCAAGAAGGTCACGGGCCTTGGACAACATCCCCTCAACACAGGCAGCTCTGAAACAGCACACCATGCGTGCAGCCTACCAGGCAGGACATGCATGGGGACAGGCACTACAAAGGGATCCCAAAATACCCAGTCCTGCAGGCTGGGGTTGGCAGAAGAGTGACGGTTCTGGATGGAAACCAATGTGGACAACCCTTCGTCAGGCTCATGACGCATGCTATCTGATACACTGTAGCTGTAAGAAGGCATGCAGAGGCCAGTGCAAATGCTACAGGACCTGCCTCAAATGTGCTGCTTTCTGTAACTGTTCAGGAAACTGCTTCCATGATTAGTTAAATGGAGATGTCTTGCTTGACAGTACGATTGTGTTCATTTTGTTCTTCCAGGTTACTGTTGAATATGATAATAGAAAATATGGTAATAAGTGAATATTTTGTTGCGTACTGTAAACATGTCTTTTGTAACAGATATGGGTTTTAAATGTATTATATTTTTGTTATAACCTGTTTGAACAACAATGTATGATCAATTGGGTAAATAGTTTTTGTGCAGTTGCAGTTTTCAGCTATGTACTACACACAAAAATGAAAGTTTCAAATGATTCCAATTAGAAAGATCTGAGGGAGTGGTTCCATATGTTTAGAGCATATTAATGATTATTCATACCAAGTTTCATGCTTCTAACCCAAAGTGCAAGGTTTTGGCAATATCTCTGGTTAACCGCACCACTAAATGGCGAAAAAAGTAACTTATGCAAGGCTCTCGTTTCCTTCTGTATTGTGCACATTAGTCTTTTCGTCTTTTTTGTGCATAACAGTTCAGCGTGAGAGGTAACGGCTGGACGTTTTCGTTACAGTGTTCAGAAATTTGGATTTAAGAGTTATGATTTGTGCACGTTGTACTGGTTTTACTCCAAAGTGATTCCTGTTCAGGTATTTATGAATGGGAATAATAAGAGACATGCACTTCTTTCTTGTTTGATGACCAAGAAAAATAACTGCATTTCTAAAATGTTCAGTTATACAAAAGGTACCTAATTTAAAGGTTTGATAAAAACTTCTGTTTTGTTTTTGCAATTTATTTTATTTACTAAAATTATAGTGTTTCAAAAATTATTTTCACTCAGTACATATTCTGTGTGATTTCCATCTTTCACAACATGTATTCAAATGAATAAAGGACAGTTTAGATTAAGTTTATTTATAATGTTAACAATATACAATGTTATTAATTTGACATTTTCCCAAGGAGTGCTAATGTGGGCCACAGTGCATAATGCAGCTGAACAGGTGGGCCTCAGGTAAAAAAGTTTGGGAACCCATGCTGTATATGACACTGGTTAATTTAAAGCAAACTCTAAAGTTACTAAATAAAGTGAAGATGTATGTACCACTTAAAAATGCAATTAACCTAGTAAGCTGGGATATACTAATAACACCTGCCAAAGAATAATCACATGAGTAATTACAATTGCATTCTTAAACATTTCATAAATTGCAAATCATCATGTATATTTACTGTGTTCATACAACCCCCAATTATTGTGAAGTTGCAGCACTGAAGAGAGAACATGTAAAAATAAGTAACGTTACCTTTTTTTGGAATGCTGTCAGTGTTTGGGGTGTGTTGCTTGATTAGAATCTGTAATGCACAATAAATTCGAAGTACCTTACTGGGTTAATAACACTGTGTAACAATTATTATTTTTTTTTGTTCCTGGGTAGCAAGTGTTATTTCCTAATTGCTTATGCCTCAAAAGTATAGAAAATGGCTATTATTCCCCACAAACTTTGCTTTTGTGACCAGGACAGCGATATTTTGAAATTTACCTATTTTCCAGAACACTCCAGATAGATTCAGTGCTGAGTAAACTTGGAGTAACTTCTAGAACTTTCCAGTAATATAAATAGTAGTATAAATACAGGGGCCTTAAGCCCACCAGTTCAGTTTAGTTCCAGCTGCCTAAGTGGATACATATCTGCATTTTTCTGAGATGGCATCAAGGTCATAGGAGACTTCAAAATGGTGGCATTCCTGATGGGTCTCCAAGCCGGTTTTACCAAGTTTCCCTGCTATCTTTGCCTTTGGGACAGCAGGGACACCAAGGCGCACTACCACAGGCGGGACTGGCCACAGCGGACTGAGTTCTCTGTGGGGAGGAACAACGTCAAGTGGGAGCCACTGGTGGACCCCCGGAAGGTGCTGATGCCACCACTGCACATCAAATTGGGCCTTATGAAACAATTTGTCAGAGCTCTAGATAAGGAGTCGGCAGCCTTCAAGTACCTTCAAGACTTCTTCCCTAAGCTGTCTGAGGCAAAGGTCAAAGCCGGGGCTTCCTGGGCAATCACAAGGCCGAAAACTATGTGGAGCTGGTTGGGTGAAGAACTACGGCACAATGGGCTGTAGGATGTCCCTCAAAGTCCATATCCTTGATGCTCATCTTGATAAATTCAAGGAGAACATGGGAGCGTACTCGGAGGAGCAAGGCGAGCGCTTCCACCAGGATATACTGGACTTTTAACGCCGCTACCAAGGACAGTATAACGAGAACATGATGGGAGACTACATTTGGGGGCTGATTCGTGAAAGTGATTTACAGTATAATTGTAAATCTCGATAAACTACTCACTTCTAAATCTTCTGTAGTCATTTTTGTATTACTTTAGTATAAATACATGTTAATTTTGATTCATATGTTGTTTTTTCTGACGAAAAGACACAAATTCGCCTGTTTTCTCATTGGAAATAGGTAAATTTCAAAATATCACTGTCCTGGTCACAAAAGCAAAGTTTGTGGGGAATAATAGCCATTTTCTATACTTTTGAGGCATAAGCAATTAGGAAATAACACTTACTACCCAGGAACAAAAATTGTGTTACATAGTGTAATTAATCTCTCTGACACTGTTTAAAATGAGAAAGGAAAACAAAACGAGCAAAATAATGATAACTATGAGAAAAATATTCTGAAATTGACCACTTTTGTTTTATTTACTTGTATATTTAGAAATAAAAAAATAAATAAAAACCTGCAAAAGTTTTTATATATATATATTTCACAGCAAGCAAAGGAATAACGATTCGTCTGTGTTATTGAATAATGTCCTCAAGGTCTGTCTTAGGGCTGGATAAATAACTTGTTTTTATAAAACAGAATAACAGTGCTACCTGCATAACATTTTACTTAGGTAAAGGGTACACACCCTAGGACCTACTGTAAACGTATACGTGCCATCGACAAGAGCTTAGAAAAGACAAGTAATCACTTTATTAAAATGGCTACATTCTAGCACTGGGTGAAAACAACCCGTGGCGATGCCAAGCAAGAATCATTTTTGGGTAGATGGGCAGCAGTATACGTAACGGTAAACGCCTCACTTCAGCACGAAGCAGATATCAGTTTCTACTTCAAGTGAATCGGGGGTGCTCTTTATACAGTTATATATTATGTAAATAATTGTTTATCGTAGCAGTTCTACACTTCTGTGTTTTTTTTTTATTGAGCATTGCTTCCTTAAAACACCCACAAACTACCCCACAACCCGCCCACTCAACGTTGACTACTACGTGACAATACAATTAGCTTATTTCACACAGTAAGCATCCGATTACCCACCCTTTATTTTACCTGCTACGAACGGCGATTGCCAATTAGAATTCAGAGTGTAACCGCAGACAAGACAGAACCTCCAATGAGCATGGCAGAGGCGGGGCTTACCTGTCCTTACAGTAATGTGAACGAAATAGTCCAGAGTCGATGACAGATACTTGGGAAGGTTTCGGCGGCGCTTGAGAGACAGTTGCTGTGCAGACTGTATGAACGAAGCAAAAACAGGCTGATTGAAGTAAGCTGTGTAGCCCACACCTAGTAACTTTAAATGCAACGCATATTGATTTAACACGCAGTGGATACCGCTCTGTTTGCTTTGCTGTTCGCTGTTAAATTGGCAGAAGAATGTCTCTGGTAGAGGAATACGACGAAGGGGAGTATGAGCGAGCTGCCAAGCGACTCAAGACTGTAGAGGCAGAGGTGGAGGAGGGAGAGGAATTGGAAGAGGGAGAGGACTCGGATTCAGCATCTCCTGGCTTGCTGCTTGGTGACGATGATGATACACCCGTGGTAGGTGGAGCAGAAAAAAGGGCCCAGTGGTCTTCATCACAATATGGATCAAGAAGGGTAAGAAAAGACAAAATAAAACCTACCACCTATTGTTGTTGACGACATTGTAAGAATATAATTTCAAAAATTGCATAGGATAGATAAGTGGATAATACATTGTATACAACTTTTGTAATACAGCTGCGATACCGATGCAGTTAATGTTGACAGCATTCACAGCAACCTTGGTGTCACCATCATCGCCTTGGTTGTTAGTCTTGTTTCTGATTATATTATTTATACTGTAATAACTGTGCATGACCTCTTTTAGTTTCAGTAATCTCATTTTAAAATTCCGTTGAATTTATCCCTGATTAAGGCTGTTATAATATAATGTTCTCCTGCGGATCTGCATGTGTTCAGCTTGAGTAACGTATTGCTTTAGCTGGTGGTGTTAGGCATACCCTGTGCACATAATCGTGGTGTTTATATATCAGTATTTTAACATAAAGAAGCTGAGGAAATGTAATATAATTGTTCCAGGTATCTGAGCACTCGTGCACTTGCGGTGTGCTTCGTCCAACCCTTCTCTGCTTTGTTCTTGTTGTCACAACACAGCAATTATTTATAGAATTAACCCTTTAAATACTTGGATTCGCCGCAGAGGCACAAAGAGGCAAGTCTAATTCGATTCAAAGTGGTGTGCGGTACGGTATTTGTTTATTTTTTTCTTTCTTTCCTTTGGTAAATAGAAGTGGGTTCGTATTCACATTGGCAGTCACCATCGCAGATCAGACTTTCAACCTTTTCTGCTTCCCTAAGATTCCCCTTCATCTGCTGCATTTAACGCGTCTGCATTATATATTTTGGGGAAAACAAAGAACATTACAAACTGTATAACAATCAGGTTTCAATTGACACACACACACACACACAGTAGAAGCTCATTTATCGCACCCCGTTCATCCGCGGCTCCTGACTAGTTTTATCTCTGAAATACAGTACATTTTTGCCAATGCAGACTAAATGCCCGCGATGCGCGCGCGCGACACACACACACACACACACACACACACACACACACACACACACACACACACACACACACACACACACACACACAAAGAAAGACTCATGTGTCAATCTAACCTGTGGAGATTAGTTCTCTAGAGGCAGTTACTTAGTGAAGCCCAGCAAACATATTTATTTTGTCTCACTGGAACAAAAGACGATGATGGACTTTGTCAATGTTAAAAAAGAACGACTTGCAGCAGTGAATTGTTTAAAAACGTCATTACAGGAAAAAAAAAAAACAACAACATTTCTTTTGTTAGGTATTTTTTTCAAATATAACAGTCCAAAGCACCTTTGACCATTGTTCCATAGTCTAATTTCTGTGTTCTTGTGCATATTTTAGCCTTTTAGTCTTGTTCCCCTTTCTTAACAGAGGTATTCTTACTGCAACACATCCTTTAAGTCCTAATTTCAAGAGTGACCTTCATACTGTTGATTTGATGGACAATGACACCTGTGCCTTCTGCCAGCTCTGTTGTCAATTCAACTCTTGTCTTCTTTCTATTCTTAAGAATAGTATCTTCAAGTATTGCTCATCCTTGTTAGACAGCTTTTTGGGTCTTCCAGTCCTGGGTGTGTCAATTACAGATGATGTTTCTCTGTACTTGTTGATTATGCTTCGGATACCACACCTTGAAAATCAAGTGATACAAGCTATTTTACTCAATGTTTTTCCTTCTTTATGTAAGTCAAGGTTGTTATAATAGTAGAAAACACTAGTGGAGGCTTTGAGTAAATTGTTGATGCTCATAATGCAAAAGGCAACATATCTAAGACTTTTGCACAGCAGTATATATATATATATATATATATATATATATATATATATATATATATATATATATATATATATATATATATATACACACATACATCTACAGTATTAGACAGTTGCAAATGCAGAGATTAGCAATGTGAAAGTTATTTGCTCATACTTTAGTTAGATCTTTTTACAGCAAATACCAAGTAGCTTTGATAATCCAGATTACAGGGCTCCTTTGAGTACAAAGCAACTATCTCAGCCCATAAAAGCTTAAGTACTGAAATGTTCACACTGTGTGGGTTATTTCCAATGTTTTTTAAAGTTAAGTTAAAATTCTGAAACTAAAATGGCAAATCACATTTCTGCTTATTTAATTAATAATTACCAAGTTTTGAAAATAACTGTTATAAATTACTCACATCCTAACATTTAAAATGCCTTTCTCCTGGCTGCAAAAAAAGGAGTCCATTTTAGTGTTGTATCATAAACCTTGGATTATTTAATGTATTGTATAAGAATCTAGTGCAAGGTGCTTGGGTGTTCACACTTCTGTAAACCTCAAACACGCAAGAGATGAAGACAACCCCTCAAAACGCTGTAGTCTCGGGTTAGTTTGATTTGACTGGTGTGAAGCTTTAAAATGTACATGTTATAAAAAGCAGCTTGCTAGCATAAGGATATACTGTACAGTAGGTTAAGGTATAGAACATTCTTGGTAGGGTACTGGTTGTCCTTGTGTCAGTGGTAGGCTGAGATTAGCTTTTCTGTTCTCTGTGAACCCCTGCGTTCTGTGCTTTTCTGTTCTCTATGAACCCCTGCGTTCTGTGCTTTTCTGTTCTCTATGAACCCCTGCGTTCTGTGCTTTTCTGTTCTCTATGAACCCCTGCGTTCTGTGCTTTTCTGTTCTCTATGAATCCCTGCGTTCTGTGCTTTTCTGTTCTCTATGAACCCCTGCGTTCTGTGCTTTTCTGTTCTCTATGAACCCCTGCGTTCTGTGCTTTTCTGTTCTCTATGAACCCCTGCGTTCTGTGCTTTTCTGTTCTCTATGAACCCCTGCGTTCTGTGCTTTTCTGTTCTCTATGAACCCCTGCGTTCTGTGCTTTTCTGTTCTCTATGAACCCCTGCGTTCTGTGCTTTTCTGTTCTCTATGAATCCCTGCGTTCTGTGCTTTTCTGTTCTCTATGAACCCCTGCGTTCTGTGCTTTTCTGTTCTCTATGAACCCCTGCGTTCTGTGCTTTTCTGTTCTCTATGAACCCCTGCGTTCTGCGCTTTTCTGTTCTCTATGAACCCCTGCGTTCTGTGCTTTTCTGTTCTCTATGAATCCCTGCGTTCTGTGCTTTTCTGTTCTCTATGAACCCCTGCGTTCTGTGCTTTTCTGTTCTCTATGAACCCCTGCGTTCTGTGCTTTTCTGTTCTCTATGAATCCCTGCGTTCTGTGCTTTTCTGTTCTCTATGAACCCCTGCATTCTGTGCTTTTCTGTTCTCTATGAATCCCTGCGTTCTGTGCTTTTCTGTTCTCTATGAACCCCTGCGTTCTGTGCTTTTTGCAGTAAAACCCTGTTTTAAGTGCAGCTCTCTTTTATGTCAAATTTACATTTGGCTCCAGTTACGAGGAAGCATTGAAAGTATTACCTGGATTAGCATCCCAAAGTCCTACATTATTTTCAGGGTTGCATACATTTTCTATGGGAGATCAGCTTTCTCTAATCACAGAGAAAACACTTTGATTCCTCAGCCGGAAGCACTGGCTGCCTGCTCACAGATAAACACTGTACCTTTATCTCAGTGCCATTCCATCCAGCTTTACATAAATGAAAGCACAATCATTATTATAATAGGCAACTGATTGCTTATCATTTAAAAACCCATTTAGCATATGTTTAATTACTCCAGGAAAGGTAATACCGCTGTGAGAGAACACATTTCATTATTTTCTGTGGCGTCATTAACAAACTGTGTGGATCTGTTAATGCTAGAGATGATTTCCTTTATTGGTGGGCGTTACTGTGTATAATAAAATCAGACCCTCAGAACAGCTTCCGTTCTTATCACCCCACTTTGACATCAGCAGGTGACAAAGCCACACTGACAATGACCTTTGAAAACCTAAAGTGTTCTGCAGTACTAACCTGTGAGTGCTCTCCAGAAAACAGCTTGCTAAACCACCTTAACAGCTCTTTGTTTTTTTTAAAAAGTACGTTTTTCTGCAGCGCTCCTTATACAGTAGTCTTACTAATCCGAATCGGTTGGTAGCGGACAGTAGTGATTTGTTCGTAACCAGTACTATACTAAAAATGCAATTTCTAGGATTTTAATCTAATATCAGGAATAACCATTTGAAAAAAAAAACTGTATAGACTGCTGTAAATACTTTACACTCATCAAAGAATGACAATATTGCATTTTTTTTTTCGAGCATGCATTTCATTATTTGGAATTATTGGTCAGTTTGCACCGCCAGTGTTCGGATTTGTGACGGTCTGCTGTACTATGTAGTTATTTTTTGGCAGCTCACCGTACTGTAGCTGAAATCAGTAAAGGTTTTATATTAGTTCAAGCTGTACAGTATGACAGCCTTCAAAGCGACACCTCCTGCACTGTGCATAATTGGTTTTGTTTTTTTGCATTACAATTAGTAATGATAAATTAACCATAAGCCTCCAATCAAAATCTATCAGACAGATGGGGTCCCCTGTAGTTCACCTAATAAAGGCACTGTGACATGCAGGGTTTCACTTCTTTGTCTTCTAGTGCACGTACATGACCTGTTTTATGACCGCTTTTACAACTGTCAGAGAAGAGACACATAATATAATCACATGGAAGATCAAAGTTTTCATCACACGAATGAAATACGTTTTTCAAACAATTATTTTCTAATCTAACCAGGGCGTGCGCAAGAATACAAATTTGACCGCTATGGGGGTGGGGGGTACATTAAACAATCTATCTATCTGTCTATAATATATATATATATATATATATATATATATATATATATATATATATATATATAATGTATGTGTGTGTGTTTGTCTGTGTGTTGATAGGGTTATATAAATAAATAGCATTACACTCACTCTCCATTTCAATGAAAGTCCATACGCTGTGGAGGTTTTTAACACTGAAACATCTTTCTGCAGTTGCAATTGTAACAGGTAGCGTGGCCAAAAGCACCAATAGGTTGAATACATCAGGATACAGACGTCCCAGGTCGTGTTCTTTACAGACCTTCATGAGTTATGGCAAAGACGTCGCATTGTCCGATTCCTGAGCGTTAAAAAATAGGCTCAATGTGGTGTACAAATAAATCGTACTGCATTTCAGGAACTGCATTGAAATTCTTGATGCAGCTTCACAAGTGCTTTCCCTTTAGTATATTAACAGTTTTCAGGTTTTCAGTTTTCAAGGACACGGCTTGGAGTATTTCTGTACTTTTCTCATTAAATTGTATATCGATCTCACTTACTGCAGCATCAAGCCAGGGAAAAAAAAAAAACTATCGACTTTATATTTCTCTTGCAAAGGTTCAAAAACGTAGGATTCTGGCTGCGCGAGTCCCATAAAAATGTTCGAGGGTTTTTGTCGGGCGCCTTTTCCAGAATGTTGTCATTTGCAGATTCAGTTCATTAGCACGATTTTCAGCTTTTAAAAAGTACTCATAGAACTAACTTTTCGGCCGTTCTAAGGCTGCGCAAAATTTACTGCACTGGCTAAATCAATGTTCTCCCTCTGCAAAAAAAGAGTGCTAGCATAAAACAGCATAAATTACACTACAGTGGTTAGATACATTCGGGTTGGAATGTACTGTTATAATTACTGTTTTAAAATGTCACATTGCTTAAATATATATTTATATGGAAATAAATGATTAGGCAATGTTATACATGAAAATCAATGGATTACTTTTTCTAACATATTTTCACCGTATGCAAATGTTGCTAGTTCGGCAAAAACATTAGATTTAGAGGCTGGTTTTGACAAATCTGCCTTAGATGAAAGCGAGACGCTACTACCTTTATTTCATTTTATTCGTGATTATCTGTGTAAGCATGTTATTGTAAACGTTGTTACATATTTCTTCTTTCGACAGTCACAGAATTGTGGTGCTAATTTAGCAGTGTATGTTCATGGTTTATATTTGATACAAATTATGTTCAATACAATTATTTTGTACCGCTATCTGTTTAGCAATAGTCAGAGTATGTAGCTGTGAAATGTTTACTGGGATATCGGAAGCTGGCAGCAGAGCAATTTGGTTAGCGTTAAAGCCTTTATCCTTTTAACACACACACACACACACACACACACACACACACACACACACACACACACACACACACACACACACACACACACAAGTTTCAGTGAAAACGACGAAAGTAACGTTACACACTTTTTACTATAAAATAAGACTTAGGATGTTGCCACATTAATATGGCTGGATAGTCAACTAGCTTTACACTAATGAGAGGGAAGCAATCTTAAGTGTAAATTAGCTCAAGCAAACAGCAGAAAATACTTACTTATATATATATAGCTCTGGAAAAAATTAAGAGACCACTGCAAAATTATCAGTTTCTCTAGTTTTACTATTTATAGGTATGTGTTTGGGTAAAATTAACATTTTTGTTTTATTCTATAAACTACTGAAAACATTTCTTCCAAATTCCAAATAAAAATATTGTCATTTAGAGCATTTATTTGCAGAAAATGACAACTGGTCAAAATAACAAAAAAGATGCAGTGTTGTCAGACCTCGAATAATGCAAAGAAAATAAGTTCATATTCATTTTTAAACAACACAATACTAATGTTTTAACTTAGGAAGAGTTCAGAAATCAATATTTGGGGGAATAACCCTGATTTTCAAGCACAGCTTTCATGCGTCTTGGCATGCTCTCCACCAGTCTTTCACATTGATGTTGGGTGACTTTATGCCACTCCTGGCGCAAAAATTCAAGCAGCTTGGCTTTGTTTGATGGCTTGTGACCATCCATCTTCCTCTTGATCACATTCCAGAGGTTTTCAATGGGGTTCAGGTCTGGAGATTGGGCTGGCCATGACAGGGTCTTGATCTGGTGGTCCTCCATCCACACCTTGATTGACCTGGCTGTGTGGCATGGAGCATTGTCCTGCTGGAAAAACCAATCCTCAGAGTTGGGGAACATTGTCAGAGCAGAAGGAAGCAAGTTTTCTTCCAGGACAACCTTGTACTTTAGTCTAATAAATTATATTATTAGAAGAACGCCTGCAGTCTTTGATTGTCTTTAACTGCAAGCGTGGCGTACCCTGTCGAAGCTGATTTGAATACCTTTGTACTGTTATTGGTGCTTTGATTGTGGGTTTTGAGAAAAGAGGGAAATATATTTCAAGCATGCCATCTATATTGTAAGCATGCAGTAGGGGAGCTTGATATACAAAAAGCTAATTGTGCTTTCATCTTGCCTTCCGTAATTAATACAATCAGTCAATCTTTTTCTGAGCTGCACTTAATGGTTGAGTAACAAAGTCATTTTTATTGATTTATAGTATGTACATTGTTTGAGGAGTGAAACTCTTGCCATTTTATCCAGTTGTAGTTGATTTTTTGATCATATCCCACAAATAACACCAAACTGGAACAACTGGGTATCAGAAACCATAGAAATAAAAAGTAAGGTAAAAAAATACCATTGCTAAAACTGCTGTGGTAACCGGGAACAAAGGGTTAAACATTCAGCCAACTCATTGTCTTAATATATAGCAAGGTGCTCCAAATGCAGACAGTGCTACTCTGTAGAACATAGCAGCATTTTAAATATAAAATGTTCACACAGTTACGTTTTTACTGCAGAAACTGTATTGACCTTGACTTCCATTTATGTAGTGCTCGAAAGTGTGCATAGTTTCTGAAGCACGCTACCATATTAGAGTTAGTAACTTGATTTCATCACTGTGCCCGGAGTGCTGTCATTTTGTGTTTTTTTTCCCTTGCCTTTGGTTTTCACTGCAGCACTTGTCTGTCAATGTGGTATTCCACAGCAGACATGTCATCCTCTGTCAGGCAGTCTGAAGCAGCCCAGTCACAAAATCCATTATTGGAAAAACTTTAATATTCTTTCTGTACAACAATATTGCCTGTTATTGAAAGTTCAGAGTGAAGTCAGCCCTAACTAATGCAGGAGTAAAACCTGTTATTCAGCACCCTAACTCAACAAGCACTTGACCTGTATATTGTGTATAGTCAGTACAGTATATTGTTAGATCCTGAATTTGTTGGCAGGAACGTGCATTTTTATTTTTCATATAATACTTTTAAAAAAACAGGTTCATACTTATTAGTACTGTAGCTGAAAATAATGCACTGAATACAATTACAGCAGCAATTTCAAGGTAACTATAACCCTGCATCCTATTGGTGTCAGGAATCACCTTTACATGCAGTATAAGGTGTTGCATCCTTTAATGTTTAGCATGTTGTAAATTTGCATTGGCCAACAAATCAAGTGAGCACTATGAACAGTAAGATAGACTGCAATTAGTGGTACAGTATTACAGATATTACTGATAACTTAATTAGCATTATAACTGAAAATAGTAATACAGTGTAGTTATGCAACACAGCCTGTTTTGGTTATAGCTAATTAATCAATAACACAAGGTTAGTTCCACAATTTCATTGTTACTGGCACGACTGAAGAAATATATTCAATTCTGACACACAAAGGACATTGTCTACACTGCAATATAGTCTGTTCCGACTACAATGTTCTATGACATGATCCCAGTTTAAATACTGAAACAGTCTGTTAATTCTACAGTATTAACCTCTATATAAGGTCAGTGTCTATGTCACAGTCAGTCTGTTTTTCTTGTTCTGATGTAATACTGTAGTGTACCATTTTTAAAATAGCTTTCACACAATTAAGAAAGCTGTTTCCGTTTAGAACATATATAGTATCCTCTTGAGCTGTAACAAAACTATAACCTAATGCTGCTTGAGCGTGGGTTCTTAGATCAACTAGTCAACAAAGTCAGTTTACTGCAAAAACAGATTCCACGCAAATTAAGACTGAACACGGTCAATAGATGCCAATAACTAAACATATACTTGTATAGAACTGAATGTGTGACATTGCAGCTTTAGTTTAATACACCTCCAGTTCTGCAGTGCAAAAGGAGCTTTTTGAAAAGAACAGCACTCCCCAGTAAGGGAGTTGACAGTCACTTCGCAGTGCTTGGCATGCAGTCAGTAGCATGCCAAAGAGAGAAGCTGAGCGTCCTGGACAAACAAGCTGTATTATTATATTTTATTATGCGCTGTATGCGTTTTTGTTTGCTTTTCTTCTCCCCCTGAGGAAAGGTGCTCACCTTCAGTGTTCATACCTGTGGAACCTGATTTACTAAATATATCAAAATAGATTTGTAGCACATATTGAATTTGTTCATAAGCGTGGTTTCTATTTGTATCCTGTACAAGAGCATGTCCCGGCTGGCTCCCTTCAGGCTGATCTGGCTAGAGATGTCATCTGTCCTTATAAATCTCTTTCTGTAAAAAAAGAAAAGACCAGAAACAAAGTTTCCCTCATATTCTCATATATAGTACTGCCTATTAACTGCTCACAGGCGCCTCCCAAACAGCCAGTTGATATTATAAAAGGCAGATTTATTTTTTGCACAAAACAAATTAAGAAACTATTACAGGGAATAGAATGTAAATCCTGCAAATATTTGATGATCTCAGAAAGAAGATCTTTGCTGTCCCTGCTCATTTTCTGTAAAAAAATTTCTACAATATTCTGATATGTATATATTCTAGATTTCTATAGACTGTTTTTGTGTTTGAGCGTGAGAACAGATAGTGGTTTTAAGATTTTTTTTAACTACTTAGCATTCAGGAAATGAAGGCTGACACAACACAAAAATATCTTGCCAGTTCAATTTATGATCGCTGCATTTTATTGATCTGATTTTGGTGTCGTTTTTTTAGGTATGCAGTACATTTTGAGATATTAGCCTTGTGTAAGGCTGTATTTTTTTCATGCTAAAAATGGCTTCGTAATGGCATTTCACAGTCTAAAAATAGGTTTTTCATTATATTTCTTTTTTATTTTTATTTATTCTTATTTCAATCGAACTATACGAGTTGTACCAAGTTTGTACACTACTGTACACCGTAATTGATTCATTCACTGCAGTTCTTTCAACCATTTTCATAAGGACATTTAACTAAAAATAAACTTGTAAATACTCTAATACTGTAAAGGTGTGAGTTCTGGTACTTATATGCATGTTAATGCCATGGCTTATGTGCACCTGTGCTTAACTCGACACCTAGGATAAGTCAACACTAAATGGCATCCCTGTGGGGTTTCGAGTTCACCGAGGGTGACTGTATTTTGTTTATATCCACCTTTTAAAGACATTTTATTTTCACCATCAGTGAATTATCAAACAAAATAAAAACATAAATAAACACAAAAACAACAACAGACACATGAAATGTCCCCTTCTTGTACTGGACAGAGCGATCTTTAGGAGAAATATTTCTGATCTTTGATGCAGCCTGATGGCTTTTTCATTTAAGGCATTTAGTTTAAGACAGGCAAACTAAACCGGCTGCCAGGTACCTAAATGGAGTGTAACAGGTAGTGCTTCAATAAGGTTGTATTTGTTTTTAAGTGATCATTTTTATTTTATTTTAGTAAATGTAACAAATGTTACTTTTCCATCCTATTACCCTAATAAAACAGATTTAGGGACCTGACAACACAGTCACACAAGCCCCAAGGGCCAGAGCAGCACAGTTATACGCGTACTGTTTAACCACTCTGGGGTAACCCCTAACAGCAAACTTATTAGCAATGCACAAATACGGAAACAAAAAACAGCAGCAGTTTATTATGTTGGTCAGGATAAATGCGCCACGCTGGATTTTACCACAGCGTTCACAGCTCTGGGGGCCATTTCCTAAAAGCCACTGGAACTAAACCAACATCGTAAGACCATTGTAAGATGAACATTTTGAAACTGCAGTGTTTCCCCAAACATCATCGTAACTCCAGTAGCTCTTGAACGTCTACTTGAGTTCAAAAAGTGGTCTAAGGTAATCGTGAAATACTCGTGGCGGTATTTATGCTTTAAAAATATAATATTATATGACTTTTTTTCTTAATATATATAATCATTGTGGATCTAACTTTGTGCAATCGATGTGCATTTAAATTGAACGAATGAAAAATAATGATTAATGTTGCAAGTATGATTAGTGAAGTTTGGTTTACTGTTTACTGTGGGTGTGTAAATAAAATAGATTTTTGTAGACTGCACGTGTATGATTTCAGACTATCAGCAACGGTGAGTCCTGGGGCTGCTTTGCTGGTTATAGGACCACTGGGGTTTGACTGGAACTCTGCAAAAGAAAGAGGGTGTGTGGGGTGCATCGGCACTTATGTACATGTTTTATTACACACACACTCACACATACACTACACTCTTGGAGGGCCAGTATTTGAGGCGTTAATTTTCAGAGTAATATCTGCCCACTTGTTGATTTTTGTTTGATTTATAAGACACTGTTTTTCAGTTTGCCAAATAAAATCGCCTTAATTGCTTGTATTTGTATTACATTTTTTGTAAATATATCTTTAAGATTATTTTGCCCCCTCTTCAAATGCTTTTTTTCTTTTAGCGTTTTGTTTTCAAAAGCAAACAATTGTTTAGACCATTTATATGTGTTTCAAACGTGACTATGCCCTTAAGTGCGAATCAGGCACCACCATACGATGCACTTTAAGACAGCTAGTTAAGTTGTAGTTTCACATGGGGGTTTGGGAAACACACGTGAAGACTGATCGAAAGCAGCTGCGGTGAATCGTAAGAATCATCTTCAAGCACCAAGTACTGTACTACCGTTATCAGGATACGGTTCCCTGGTTACAATGCACACGAGTAACTTTGCAGACACATGTTTGGCAGTCATTTAAATCAACGGACAAACATTCCAGTTACAAATACGTATATACATCCATAGCACACTATCAGTAGCCTTGTACGAAACAAGACAACAATTATGATTTTTACACAAATTTAACCCTTTTTTTATACAAGCTTAAAACCAATGTCCTACCACTTCCGGAGAGAGAAAGCGCATGCTTCAAATCAGCACTTCCCTAAATAACAGCACACATTTCTCTCTCTACCCAGAATGCACTTTTAATGCACGATGACAAAAAATACAGCAGTAGCCATGGCCCACTAATCTCTACCACTTATGAAAGTGAAAAGGCCAAGGCTGACTAAAAAAATAAGTTCAGTTTTTTCAGTTGGGCCATAGCATAATGGTGTCTCTCTCTCTCTCTCTCTCTCTCTCTCTCTCTCTCTCTCTCTCTCTCCTGAAAATCTCTAGGCAACACAAAAACTCTTTGGAAACATAAAACAATCTCCTATTAATTATACAAGTATGCCACTAGATGAATCTTATTTTACACCCCATCCCATAACAAAATTCAAATTTGTATTTTTATTTCTGTACCTTACATATAATATAGGTTAGTTTGATTTCTCATGTGATTAAACTAAGTGCTGTATGTGAAAATGCATTACTGTAACTATAACAAACACAAACATAAAGATAAACTTGTCTCAACTCATCGTGTTTGAGTACTGTGTGCCATGCAGCTCCCTCTTCATGATAGCTCCCTCCTCTTCATGATATTTTATGTTTAGAAACTAAAAACAACTATCATATTCTTCTTTTGCTTGCGTTTGTTTGTGTTTGTTTATTGTTCCTTGCCCATGCAACTACCCTGTGGCTTGCTTTTATTTTCATGGACAAACCTGCATTAGTCGGACTAAATTAAGATCATTGGTAGTTGCATTAAAAACAAATAAACAAACAAAAAAAACAACAACTGTATATGTATAGTGGTAGTGTGTCACAGTAGATAATCTGAGCTTGTGTTTTAATTGTGTTTGAACGTTAAAAAATAACTTCGAGAAAAGGCCTACCTCATCTTTTTGCGGCTCTTCTATTTATAACTGTACTCTCTTTTCTTTGCATCTGTGAATGCTGCACTTATAGTTGCATGTCTATGAATGCTACCCTTACGGTTGTAAGACAGTTGCTTCGAAACTCTTTGAAGTGCATGTGAAATAACGTTTCTAAAAGTGTTGTGCTTACAAACCACACACAATTATATGTTAGAATCCCAAGCGGAAATACAACCTCATCGCGATCAGTGGGGTTAATTGACACTTTTAGAAACCTGAAATATTTTCGTGTTCGGCTTGGGGTTGTTTTGCAAATGATCCAGTCACGGACGCAGACAATTCACTTTACCCTAAGCCGTTCTGAAGAAGATCTGATCATTCATGTCACAGTGAGACTAGTTTGAATTAATGTGTCAATATGCTACTTTGCAAATAATAATAAAATAAAAAATAAAATAAAATAAAAACTAATCTGGTAATAAATACATTGCAGACTTATGCTTCTAAATAAAATTATAAAACCATCTGATGCATTTATTTATTTATTTATTTATTTATTTGTTTGTTTGTTTATTTTTATTTCAGAAGTACAAAATTAATTGTTAATCAATATTGCAACAAGCATACAAATATCAAAACATTCCAAATTCATAAACATGTATTAAAAAAAAGTGCTAAAACAAAATGGTACAGCAAATAGCCTCTACCATATGTATCGAGATACAAAATTAAGATTGTAACGGAAAATAAACATGGTCTATGGGTAGAATTGTACATAATTAAATTAGTGGTAAAGACAATAATTACTAGAAAGAAAGAAAAAACTCCAATAAAGAATTTGACATTTTTTAATGCACACTATTAATTAATTAATTAATTAATTAATTAATTAATTAATTAGTTTATTCACTGAGCACATTGCCACTAGCACCCATCCTAAATGACTAAATAATTTACAATATAGCACACGTTAATGTATATTCAGTGATGGACATTTTTTTTATGTACAATGAGATTGTAACTTCTATTAGCACGGTTGCTGCTACCCATGGTAACAATTTAACAGCAAACAACTGCATTCTATCTTAAAATTACATAACTTAACTGAATATATTATTATCAGTGGCGTACATACCACCGTAGCAGCCATACAGGCCATACTTAGCTACGAGTGCCCAGGCGCCAAGTGGGCCAGGTGTTAAGCTAAATAGTGTCGCTGCCAGATAGTGTCACCTGGCAGTATTTGGCACTGTTACTGTGAAATACGGTCTCCCTGCCAAATAGTGTTACCAGCACAATTGTGTCTCATTGAAGATTACAACTAAAGTAACAATGCGCAACAGATTGTATAACCATCATATTGATTTGATATTTTAATTGTGTTGCGTTCTTTGTTTTTGGATATCAGAACATTGTACTGCTAATGAGTGTATTTACTTCTTTATCAGAAGACTGTCTACATTTACCTTTCAGTGTGTGTAATCATGTGCTGAGGATGCAAACATTGTTCTCACTGACACTTTAAAAATATAGTTTTATTTAAAAATAAATGTAAACCTTGTTTTTTAGGATTTTTATTTTTGTACACTGGGGTCACTTTTAGTAATTTAATAGCCCAGTAGACAGTGAAACACTCATTACTGGTACGTTTATGAGCAGATCATATATGGAATATGACTGTTCTAATAAGTATTACCAATTCTCTATTTATAAGCATAAAGGGCTAAACACACTACAGCATTTTTTATGCCAGCCGATTCACAGTGATTTTTGTATTCACACATGAGCATTTCTCTCTTCTTCAGATGTCCATTGGAATGTCTGATTCTACCAGTGCTTTATAAGCAGCACAATAAATATCTCGATGTGCAATACAAACAGAAAATAAGAGAAAAGCTGAAGCAAAACACCTACTATCATATATTGTGTTTTCTATCAGCAGAATTACCAATGGGTTGAACAGAAATTCCCTCCATTCACTTTCATGGTACAAATACTGTACTGTAACAGCCATTTGTGAGTTGTTCCGTTCTTGTTTGAATTGAAGTAAATGCATCCTCTTTCAGTAAACACTGCAGCTCAGAAACAACATAAGCTGCAGTTTGAAGTATTGTGGTTTAATGAAATTAGATCAAATTGGCTACCACTGCTTTTATTTTATTTTAAATAATGGTAGGCTGTTTTTTTTTTTTTTGTCTGCTGTGTGTATCAAGTATACGCAAATCAGTGTAGGAGAGGATCCCTCATGTCCTTTGTGTTCATCACCTGCAACATTAAGGCACATTTTGACAGGATGTAAGGTGGCTCTTAGCCAAGGACGGTTTACTTGGCACCATGACCAGGTGCTGCGATGTTTGGCCTTAGCATTGGAAGACAAGCGTAACATGACCAATAAGTTGCCACCTGTTCCATCAAAACATTACACACAAAAGACAACATTCCTCCGCCCAGGAGAGCAACCACCAAGAAAAGGTGTTAAAACCAATCCTCGCCCAGGACAACTGGAAGCTGCTAGAGACTGGAATATGCTGGCAGATGTTGGTCAACGGCTTATTTTTCCACCTGAGATTGCCACCACTAACCTTCGACCAGATATTGTCTTGTGGTCTGGATCAGCACGCCTTGTTCACCTGGTAGAGTTAACAGTGCCATGGGAGGATGCTGTAGATGAGGCGTATGAGAGGAAGAAACTGCGGTATGCTCAACTAGCCACTGAAGCGGAACAGCGAGGATGGAGAGTTCGGGTTTACCCAGTGGAAGTGGGTTGTCGAGGATTTGTGGCACACTCTACAACCCGGTTTCTCAGAGACGTCGGATTCAGTGGCCAAGAGTTGCGTCGCACAGTGAAGAACTTATCTGAAGCAGCAGAGAGGAGCAGCAACTGGCTGTGGTTGAGACGGAAAGATTCTGGCTGGGGACAGGTAAGTAAGCTGGGCTGAGTTGAGTGGGGGACGGAGGGGGGTGATGCTGGGACGCCAGAATCACCGTCGAGCCCTCTTGAGGTGTCGTGGGCTAGTCGACGAAACACTGAGGATGGAAGGTGCCCACTTGAAAACCCCAGAGATGTACCCTACTTAGCTCAATCCAGACGGTTGTCATGCTGATGCGCTGGGGAGGCCGCACTTTGGTTGATCCCCGGAGCCAGCATCGCAGCCGTTGTGTGTGCTGATGCGCCAGGGAGGCAAAATAAGCTGATCCCTGGAGCCAGCATTACACTTCAGCCATTAACACCAGACAGAAGGATATCTACATCATCATATGGAAGGAAACGTAAATGGATGGAGACACATATGGATCACATTAGTTTACTGTAAAGCTACGTCTTAGTTGGTGCTTATCTTGGCGAGAGCCAAGTTCAAATCAGCATGAAGTTTTAATATCTACTCTCGTGTAATGGAAATCATTAGATGTGAACCCACATTCTACTTTGTTCTCTTCTTCTTCGAAGCTATAGCAATGCAGCAGCCTGCACCTGATCCACATTGCCTCCAAATGTTGAAGGACTGGAAATCGCAGCGTTTTTCGTCCAGAAATCGAACATGTTTCAATTTATTTTTCGCAGCGATTATGCTCAAGTGTGAAAGGTAGTATTCAATTCCATAGGTTCCAAAAACGCTGCGAATAAACGCTGTAGTGTGACTCGCCCTTAACTTTTCATTAAGGTGTCAAACTGTTAAAAGAAAAACTGAAGACTAATCTGCAGACTAAAGGGTGAGTCACGCTACAGCATTTATTCACAGAGTTTTTCGTTTTGAAAAATCGAACCTATGGAGTTGAATGCTACCTTTCACACTTGAGCGCAATCGCTGCGAAAAAAATGGGTTTGATGTCTGGATGAAAATCACTGCGATTTCCACAGAGTCCTTCTACATTTGAAGGCAATATGAATCGGGTGCAGGCTGCCGCATTGTTCCGATGGGGGTGAATGTGGGGTTCACTTTATAATAAAATACCACTGACCTGCGTATAATATAAAAATACGATGTGTAAAACAAATAACTAATAAAATAAAAGCAGAGGTAGCCAATTTCATTTAATTTCATTAAGTAGTAAGACCCAACATAAGCCACACATATATATATATATATATATATATATATATATATATATATATATATATATATATATATATATATATATATATATATATATATATATATATAGATATATATATAGATATATAATAGGTGGTAATAGGTGGGCTTCAGTGAGTTACAGGAAAATAATTCCATCCAGGGTTTCTGTGACGTCATAAATTACGAGACTGGAGGTCGAGTAATTTATAAGCTGTCACAGAAACCCGAGAACTCATTCGATATACTGTGAACCCTGCTGGCCATTTGGCAGCTGTAGCAAATTAGTTTGAACCTGCTGGGGCTAAAGGAATCCGTAATTGGAAAGGTTTATCAACAAAAATACAGTCGCACGAAATATCTCAAACGTATAAAGATGCATGCGTTGTATAAGATCACTGAAGACTTAATCGCACAGTGGATGCACACAATAAAGTAAAAATCCAGAACTTTGAGACAAGTTCTGAAGAGTGTTGTTAATGTGACTTTAACTTTAACTATGTGTGGCCTGCCTTTCAGAGGACACAGAGTGAGCCTTGGCGATGGAAATTCAGGTCATGTCTTGTCTGTAATTCAGGTCATGTCCTGTCTGTAATTGAGCTCTTAGCTGAGTATGATCCAGTGCAGAAACAGCTCATACAATTACCGAGCAGCACAATTAAATAGCTAAGCCGTAGAGTTCAAAATGAAGTGTGACAGGGTGCTCGTGTCACATGTGACAGTAACCGCTGATATGCAATACAGAGAGACATGGGAGGTGGAGTTGAAACGTCCCACAGGCGCGCAGGATTTATCAATACAAAAGTAAATAAACAAAGGGGTCCATGTGACATTACCAGCGATGGTAACTGTCACGTTTTCACTTTTCACGTTCTCTTTTATTATATTATTTGCTCTGCACACACTCTTAACTCAGGGGAGACGTTAAGGAGGACAGAGATGTTTAAAACTCCTAGTGGTTTATGTTCGAGCACTGGACGAGCGGTGTGTCCTTAAAACCTTTTTATTTAATCAAGAAAATCACTCAGACTCATTTATTCAAAGTTTCACGAATCAGAGCAACATCAGCGCTCCTTCGTTTTATTAAAATGCCTTTAATATTGGTTTAGTAGTTTGCGCATACTACCAAAACCCGAAAACATGTAACAATAATTAGCAATCCTAAGTTTATTACAAGCTTCAGCATTTAATACTTCAATAACATAATACAATTATATGTATTCAGTGCAGCCCTCAGGCTGGTTAAGCACAAAGCCTACAAGCACCCACTGCTATGTTTTAGCACATTCAATATAACACTCTTAATACCAAAACATAGTTTCAAAACCTCATAGCAATATAACCAATAAATGCGAGATACAATAATACCATTAATATGCTTACCTCCTATTATAAGGAAGAGTAGCGTGAACAAAAGAGAAGGACTGTTCTGTAGAGATCTGCAAAGGATGGACCACACATAGCTCTGCCAAGCTTGATTGTGGTGGTCTCAGTGTGATCGGCCCAGGGTTTTTATACAATTTTCGTCCCATTGAAAGCAATGGGAAGCCCCAATTAGATCCAGTCATCAATCTATATTGACAGTCCTTATCTCTTGGCAAACAGTAATCTCTAAAGAATTCAACCAACTCCTCAGACTCAATTAAAGTCATATGCCAACAAATCAACACTAGCCCATGTTCTCATCCACTCATTCTTGGCCCCCCTCCTTCATCTGAAAAGTTAGGTGAAGCAGAGTTCACAAAATCCCTGCAACCTTGATTCACTACTTAATATGGGTGCATTATAAAAAGGAGTGGTGTTTTAAATATATGCAACACCAATATAAGAAAAGTGGTGTTTTTTTGAATATATGCAACACCAATAGTTATATCATAATATAGCAGTTATAGTTATAATGATTATAATTGATTACATGAACTTGGCTTTCAAAAATATATTCCCTCATGTCATCTCACTCTCAAATTAATTTCATTCTTTCCTTACAGGTGTGTGTTTAGCAGGTATTATAGGGAACTTCCATCTTATATCTTTTTAATGTAGAGTTTTCTCCTTATGGAAAACCTAACTATTTTACTGAGCTGTAAAGCTGTAATGCCTTTCTCTCCTATGGGCCCCAATTGCCTGAACTTAATTGACATCCAGATGACCCTGTATTTTTCAGCTATACACATACTGGCTAAAACCAGCTTGCTGAAGACACCTCTTTTCTTGCCAAGTTTAATAGTGATTAATGTTCCCTAGAACTTTCCTTACACCTGTATCTTACATGCTTGTTCCGCCCGGCAACTAACTATCTTAGGTGCTAAGACCATCCGTCCTAACTCCCTATTTTTGCAGTCCGGCCCGATACTATAAGCCTTCTGATAAAAAAATTCCGGCTTCTTCCCACCAAAGAGGCCTTCCAGCAGCTAATATTAATTTCTCCAAGGGCAGGCTGATAAGAGAGTTCAAGAAGACAGGTCACATAGAGTTTACTCTCCTAAAACCGATCTCCTGCTTTTATTCTTCATTATTTATTCAATCCTTTTATTTTGTATTTTAAACACAACATCTTTTTATGCTGCGTCTTTTAACTTCAGAGTCAAACTAGTACATTACTTCTTATAGCGTATGGCTGCTAACCTTATTACTTTCTGCTAGCAGCAGTATATCCGCAATATTACAATAGGATTTTATTCAATTTTTCTGCTCTCTAGTTGTGGTGTATCTTCTGACAATGCTTATTTTCTTAAGTTAGAGTCTGCTTTTACTCTAGGTTGTTCTTACCCACCTACTTATTTTAAAACTGAATTACAAGCAGAAACCTACTCAAAGCGAGGTCTTTTAATCCTTTTCTGTTTTTCTCTTTCCCTTAAGAATACTCCTAACTCCTTTTCCCTTTATATTCAGAAGTTATAATTCTTGAATGTAAGCACACAGTAATTCTTTTCATTGAATTAGGACTCAGTTTTTAACTATGCTCATCTTGATAGAAAACAGCTTCAGGTATGCTATCATATTAAGCAAAGTGAATCATATGATCTTATACATAAAAATTGTTCATAGTATTTCATACTAACAATAATTATCACTACCTATGATTATATGTTACCACAGCAATCTATACCATTTAAAGCAAACATATTAACATACATCTATTAGTACAGCATTATTCTGTATTCAAGCTGAAAAGTCTTAACAGAGATTTCAGCACTAAATTCTGGGAATCGTGCCAATTTTAATAAGAGACTGCTCAAGGCCGGCCAGTGTATCAAGTTGTACCAGATTCTGTTTTTCGGTCTTACAGAGAGAGCACTTTACAGTATTTGTTACAGACTAAAGATTATTCAAACATTACAAATGGTTACAGCACATATCATCTCATTAATACATTTCATTTTTAAATCATCCAGTCCGTGTCCAATGTTTCAGCTCGTTCCCAGCAGGACTCCACTTCTGTCTTGGGTTCAGCTCGGGTCGGCTCTGCAAACACCACAATACCTATTTTGCTCTACATTATTAGTGGGCAGACTTAATACAACTGAATCTGAATCAATCGAGGAGCCCTGAACTCTAGCCACTGAAATTCTCCATGCAAAGGAATCCAATTTCTTACTACACATAATAACTGGTTCGGGGTCAGCCGTGACATAACGCACAGAGGACACATACAGGTAGCTGTAAAAAAGGTAAAATAAAACACAGTACAAAAACTACAAATAAAACGTGCCACACAGGGTGAGCGCTAGCCTTATAAACGAGGCGTCCCGCTCCAGGAACCTGCTACACTACGTAACCCTCCCTGTACATTACTTGGGATCACTATCCCCTAAACCAACCTACTTATCCTACTTACCTACTGACAACTCCTGCTGCTTCGTACAGCCTTGGCTGGACATTGCCTTGACAAGCACCACTTGCAGTTTCAGGGTTGCGTAGCTGTCGTTCCTGCAGAGCAGACTCTCTCCTCTCGAGTATACGCAGCTCCCCTCTGTAGCATGGCGTTGCAGTCGCCCCGAGCGATCTCCACCAGATGTTTTTAAACTGACGGACACTTGGTCGAGACCCACCCACCTGCTGATTGAGGACCGACACAGCCAATCATCCACTGCCCCTCTCAACCAAACCCAGCAGGCAGCAAAGTCTCAGTCGAGCGCCTATCTGTAAATAATCAATTAATCAAACAAATCAACTCCAAAAAGACTCACAATAAACCCATTTCCACATATAAAATTACAATCGCCCTGCCACATGACGTCATCGAGGTTCTGTCTAAAAATAGTGAAAGCGATATTGTGAATGAAAAAAAATAAGCACCATTCCTTTCTTTCATAATGGATACCAAACATTTCGTTATGTCAGTGCTGAATATGAAAATGCTTGAATGTTTTCAGAGTAAAAGTTGTGAATGGTGTTACAGTGAGAGACATCTGATTTCATGAAAGCTGCAGAACTGATTCAAAGTGCTGCTGAAACACTGTCAGCCTACCGTAACGAATTTGAGAATGCAAGAGAGACTGCAGTTTCCCTTGTATTAAAGTGGGGCACTGACTGCAAATTCGAAGAAAAGAGGGTCGAAAAAGTGAGACGACAATTTCATGATTTAAGCGAGGATCAGAGACTAAGAGATATAGACTAAAAATTTTAAATGCCAGTGTTTTACTCTTGTTTGGACATGGTAACGCAGCAGCTGGTAAACCGCTTCCATGGCATGACGTGATTGTTCAGAGATTTGGAACTCTACAACCACAGACTCTGTTGCCTATAACAGATGGTGAGCTTTTTGCCAAAGCAGAAGAGTTCCAGAAAACGTACAGCAGTGACATATCACCATCATTTCCATGTCAAGTGCTAAGTTTCCAAGCATCTCTAAAGAATGACATTCAGAAACTCAGTTCAGTTAAAGAGATTACCCATCTTCTCATTATTGAAGACCTTGCCTTATTGTCTTTTTTTTGCATAGCGTGTTTTTCTTATTTTTAACCATTCCTGTCACTGTTGCTACTGCTGAGAGATCATTTTCTAAACTTAAGTTGATCAAAACACACACCAGAAGTACCATGTGTCAAGAAAGACTGTCTGGACTAGCCTTGTTGAGTATAAAACAAGCACGAGCAATAAAATTGAACACAGACAAGATTGTGGATGATTTTGCTGCCATGAAATCCCGAAAACTGGTGTTTTAACAAATTGTTTGGTAAGTACTGTATACGTACTAACTCCGTATTCTGCAGTTACATGTCACCAAAGAGTGGTAAATAGGGCCCAAATAGTTTTTTGCTGTGGGGCCTGTGACATGCAGTGTACACCACTGAGTATTATGTAGAAGTCATAATGTACTCTGTAATATGCACTTTTACAACTCCCTCTCATTTGCAACTCAACCGCATTTTTTAGTTTGATACGTGTTTGTTGAATCAGATTGTGATAAATAAATGTGGAGGGAAGATAATGGATTTTTATTTTGTTATTTAGTGTGCTTGGGCAGAGGTATAGATATATCAGAAATAGCCGCACCACATTTAGGTTTGTTGTAAATTGCATTGCTCTTGAGATGAGGTGTGTGATGAGTTTCGATCGCTACAGTTGTGCACTATGTATCGTTGCATTGGCTTTCGTTCATTTTTGTTGAACTGCTACAGTAAAACACAATCGGACCATTTTATCTCCCTTTACTGCAGTAAAGAAGGGTGTCTCACCCCCTTTTAAGATAGTCCTTATGCTGTTGGGAGTGTTTACCTTCTGGTTCTCATTGCACTGACTTTGAGGACCCTTTATCCCTATATGGTTTTCCCTGGTCACCTACACAATAACAACAGGTAGAGACGTGTAGTACAGTAATCCGTTGCGTATCTGCCCGTCACATATCCGCCCTAACCGTTTATCTGCCATGATCAACCTCTTCAGCAACGTTTATTATTAAATAGAGAATATTAGTTCAGATATTGTAGATCCTACAAAAGTTTTCGTACACTGTGTTGTATGTGCATCATGTGCTGCCATTGCTGGTAGTGTCACATGAGCTGTTCAGTGTGTTGATATGTAAATAAATCCTGTTCACCTGTGGGGTGTATCAACTTCAACCTCAGTCTCGATCTCCTGCCTGTCACTCAGCAGCAAATGCACGCACCCACGCGGCAGACAGCTAACCTGTCACAAGCATTAATACCCTGTATCTTTCTAAACAAGGGATTTAGGGGAGCTCCCTAATAAAAGCTGAATCTCAAAACAATAAATGTGTGAATATAGTAATTGTTGCAGCTGTGCATAATGGTATTTTAAACATGATTAATTTATTTGACTTTTTACATATCCGCCCTTACTGTGGTCCCACCGCAGGCGGATATGCGACGGACTACTGTACATATGGTTTCTTGTCTTTTGGTTCCAGGACAATGGGGACGATGCCCACCGGATTCCCCCCTCCCCGGTGGTCCATGTGCGGGGGCTGTGTGAGTCTGTGGTGGAGGCAGACCTGGTTGAAGCCCTGGAGAAGTTCGGGACGATATGGTGCGGCTTAGCTGGTGGCTATCATCTTAGCTGACCAACATTTCCAATCATTTTTTTATGTGCTGTCAGGCCTGCTTATATCAGCTGCACAAGAGATCAACAAAAAATGAGACTGTAACAAATCCCTTTCTTGCCAAAGTGCTGACCCAAACCATGCTATCAGAATGAAATATGAGCTGCTAGCAGCTGTAGAAACCAAACATCAGTGTTTAAATCTATGGTAGTTGTGTAAAACATTTACAGCTGTACTATTGCTGATCTTTGATTAAATTGAAGCTTAACAAACATAAAACAGACTAGACAGGGGATTTTTAGTACAGTACAGGTTACAATCTGTAGTCCGAGCAAATTACAAATCTGAACATGTTCCAGTGTGCGTTACTGCCTCTTTACCCAGAGGTCTTGTTACAGGTTTTCACAGAGTATATAGAATGCATTCAGAGCTCTAATACAATTTACCAGTGTAAATGTCAACTTTCATTCATGGCAAATTCATAGTTTATTTTTAGTGTTCTTCAAAGCAATTCACATTACACTGTTTGCCCTGCAGGTTGATTCCAAGTCTATGTTGTCCATATTTCAAAAATGACACTGATGTATGTTTTTTGTTGTATCTTGCTGTCTGTCTCCTTGCTTTTTTATTATAACAATGGTCTGCTGTTATTACCACCAACTGCCTGATCAAGAATAGTAAGTCGAGTTTTGTGGAATTGAAAAGCCACGTTTTACTATTAATTTGGCATATGGCTAAATTGTGAAACCAGCATTTAGACCTTCTGCCTGCCATGTAAATTCTGGTCTAATATGAATGACTAGTTTCCATACCTACAAGAGGAAAGGCAGTTTTGTTGTTTCCTGCATTATTTCTGATAGCGTAAGTGGAAACTTAGGTACTTTTTTGTAAAATTAAAATGTTAATGTAAAAACCAGTATATTTCTGCATGACTTTTTAAAAACATTTTGGAATTATTATTATTATTTATTTTTTTTACACATCATATTGTAACACATATTTTTTGTTCCATCTGCTGTAATGCAGGTTTTATTGCCATAGGGCACCATGCTGTGTTCATAACCAAGCACAGCTGTTTTGTGCCCTCCAGTTGCAACACTGTTTACATAGAGATGCAAATCCTGAGTAATGTTACATGTCGAATCTCAGCTCATCAAGAGAAAAAAAAGTCCCAAAGCATGACTGATGACAGGTAGTATGTCAGATGGGTTGAACAGAGTTTTCCTTTACTGGTCTATTACCAATTTGGGCACACTGTATCATCTGCTCTTTATATTTAGCCTTTCTAGCTGGCATTATCTGTGCCTTACAGTGTGTGGAGATTTTGCATGTTTGGATTATCATCCCATCAGCAATCGCAATGTTGCTTGAGTGACATGTTGGCTTGGCATTTAATGCAGCACAGCTGGAATCATGTGATATTTACAAACCAACTTGATAACTAGCCTTTATAAAAAAAATATAATAAAAGGTCAAAGCACAAAGAAAGGACTGTTCTATTACATAACTGGTGTGTTCAGCAGCTCAGGATGTTGTCTCTTACTTGACCTGATTAGAATGCTAACTTGTCATTCCCTTTTACTTTTCCAGTTATGTGATGATGATGCCTTTTAAGAGACAGGCTCTGGTGGAGTTTGAGGGTGTTGAAAGTGCTGACAAGTGTGTGGCGTGTGGTGCCAGTGAGGCTGTCTACATAGCTGGGCAGCAAGCCTTCTTTAATTATTCTACCAGTAAAAGGATCACCCGGCCGACACACTCAGACAACCCCAACAGCGGCAATAATGTCTTGCTGTTGTCCGTTCAGAATCCTCTTTACCCCATAACAACGGTAAGAACACTGTCTTTTATTTGCAATCTAGTGAAGTCATGACTGGCTTGAAGTTGTGCTGAGGAATGAGAAACCCTTTGAAGTGAGTGCATATTGAATGCAGAGAACAGAATAAATTTTTATACAATTGAAATACAATACTCGTGAATGGAAACCGTCAGACGTAACTCGCTTCATTTTTGTGTAGCATACTGCTTTCAAGGTGTGTACCTTATTGTACAGGGTAAAAAAGCTTGGAATAAAAACATGACCTTTAAATGTTAGAATAAAGGTAAGTGCTTCAAATTCTTATCTTTATTGCTCTGTAGATACACAAAAATAATAATCCGTAGCTTATAAGCAAAATATCATACTGCAACTATAGGAAATCTGTTGCTTTTCAGTTCCTCTAAACATTTATGCAAGCCTATTATATTTTGGTTCAGATTTGTACAGTTTTATTTTCAAATACACAGAAAGTACAGTTTACTTGCAGTTTACAGTATTTGATAGTTTCCAGTAATCTAACCAGACATTTCAGTTACAGTATTTTCTATTTATTTAAAACTAATGCGTGAGTTGTTGGTTTTTATTCTTTTTTTTGCATGGGCTGGTTTATTTAGTGCCCTAGCTGCTGTGTCAATAATTGACATATCGTTTACATGGTAAACCCAATGAACCATTTATAAGTAACTGATGTTCATTATGTTTTTTGAATTTTATTTCTGTGTTTTTGTCTTCTTTTTACAGGATGTTTTATACACTGTCTGCAACCCGACTGGAAACGTCCTCCGTATTGTAATATTCAAGAGGAATGGCATACAAGCCATGGTGGAATATCCTTTTAGAGCCATTCGAGTCTTAACTGGGAATGTGTAGTTTTCCATTGCAGCTGCAGAGCTGAATGAAGACGTGTCAATGAGTTGCCACTGATTGCTCATTTGGAGCAGAAAAGACTAATCTGCCTCTTCTTTCACTCTTCCAGTCCAGTGCAACTCACTCAAGGCTGATGTTGAAAAAAATCCAACATTTGTCGCATGGTCGCAAGCCAGTGAAGCGCAATAGAGACAGTTTTTGAGGAACCCAATAAACAACAGAACAGGATTTTAAACTTGCCTCTAAACTGAATGAAATTAAAGCGTAAATGAACCTTTGCTAAAATGAATATTGGTGCTTACATAGGTTACCATGCACAGCAACCACTTGTATAATAATAACAATAATAATGAATACAATGTATTTTTATTTGTATTATTGTTATTCTTTGTATATATTTGAGTCACTAATAAGTTAACGTTGTTATTTATTTTCTGAATGCAATTACTTTCCCCATTAAATCGGTAACGTTGCTCAGCTGTTCAATACGTCTGATCGGAGGCAGTATGGAGAACAGCTGATCAGTTTTACTTGTTTGCTGCTCATAAAAATATATATGAGCCAATTTACACATTCACTTCATTCATGAGACAGGCAATTTTAAAATCCTGTCTCAAAGTGTTGCAGGATTGTGGAGACTGTTGGCAACCCTATTCACAAGTCGACACCGGCAGTAACGCAGACTGGCTGAAAGTATGACCGACAGCTATGACCACTTTGCTGCGTCAAAAAGTCTGTGAACTCGGGGGTATTTCAGTCCTTCTGGCGCACCCGTAGAAGTGTCTGCAGCTGACGTACGGCTTTTGTCTGCGAGAGAAGTATAAACCAACCAGCTTTGGGAGTGCCTTAGATGTTCAGTAAAAACCATAACATGGGGGGGTATCTCTTGAAATATGCACATCACTGCATTTATCTCTTGGCTGAACAACTGAACATGTAGCTTTTTAAATTAAATATATGCAAGAAAGGGCTTATATCAACATATTTTTTACTTTTTGGTATAAATAAATATCAATAAGCCTTCTTACCAGCTTTGTCATGTAAATAATGCGCTGTTTACTTTACAAGTAGATTATTCTGATCGTGACCAGAAGAACTTTTTAGTTTTTGTTAGAAATGAACCCTCTTGGTTAAACGAAAACGTGGTAAACTATCCTGCTCTGGAAGTGTGCCAAAGAGCTGGGTGCAATGTACAGTGTCTACCAAACGAGAGTGAGTGGAATAGCCTGGGAGTCAGATGATAACCTCAACCACTATCTGACGCTATGACCTATAAAACGAGAGCAAGTGAAACCTCATTGTACTATTGTAAGATCTGGTCATAGAATTGCCCCAGTCGTTGCAAAGGAAACTCAACGTGCTTCATAGCTTTTAAAAAATGTATCTCCTGATGTTTTACTGACCTTGATTCATGCTTAAAAAACAGATTTGCAAAAAAGTTTTTTTTTTTGTTATTTGTTTTTTGCTGTCCTCTCAACTAAGTCATCTCTGTCAGGGACAGAGTAAATCTCTATGGGAGAGATAGATTTATTTTAGAAAAGACTACAGCTCATTTATGAATTGCACTTGAAATTACAGCAGGCTAGGTTACCTGGCTTTGAAATGCCAGGTTGCCAAGCCTAGTTTCATGTACAAGCATCAAATTATTATCTTCTATGAAGGGCAAATTACCACTTTAAAAGATGTATTAATTGAGCATAATTTTCAGAAGTGTAGTTTTTTTTTTAACTGTAGGCCCCGTTAAATAAGAATCAATGGCCAAATGTTTTGCATCATCCTATAGAATTAACTAATTTTGCTTCATAAAGTTGAATGAAACCTGCTGAATAATGTTACGTTAACATATTGAATTACAACCGCTTTGTAGTTTTCCATATAATTTACAAAAACACTGACAAATTAAAAACATATTTTTGATTTACATTTGACATATTCTAGCTTCCAGTAGACTTTTGCAATATAATTATGTAATTTCGTGATGTTAAGTAACATATATTTTTAAAATGATGTCTCAATCCTAAAATTCTAGGTGATGCAACACTTTTGGCTATAGTTGTACAGTTAGGAAGAAAAAGCAATACAGGTTATGTAATGAGCCTTAACTTGTACTTACATTCGAATCTGTTCAAAGTGCTCAAAAAGCCAAAGCTGCTCTCAACGGAGCTGATATCTACGTTGGGTGCTGCACCCTGAAAATTGAATACGCAAGGGTAAGTACTTTATGCATGTCCAGTTTTGTACAGTTTTTCATTGAACAAACATACAGTGTTGTTTCCCTTTCAAGTACGAAATGTAACCATTACCGAATGGGTATTTACCGTCTAAAGACCCAAAACTATAAAATATATTGAAGTTGCTTGCAGAGCCTGCGACGCAGTCATGGCCCACCCCCAAAGGCACAAATTGACCGCCACTCACAGACCTTGGCACCGTTTTTCCTCTCAAGAGTGACCTGACAGGAGGAGCTACTCCGATAACTACTTGTAGCTTATGACTATATAATTTTCGCTAATTATTGTGTTTTAATGCGATAATTTATTTACACTCTAATCATTTTTCAAAATTAATTACGGGTACATTGTGCACTACAGCCTGTTGTTTGTTATGTCCCGCAGTGGCCTTGTGCCCCGCGTGAAGCCAGCAGCTTGAGTCGCTCATTCCCAGGGATCAAGCAGTGTAATTCGGCTGCTCTTCCCCCAGGATGCAATAGCTCTGGTTGGAGTTATTTTGGAGTAATTTTGGCTTTGGCCAAAATTACGAGACAGTTTGTATAATAAAGTAATTGTTATTACTGTTTTTTGTATGAGAGAAATATTTTTCTTTTCTCATTGTGTTTTTCTGTTTTCATAGGGACTACGCGCAGTCCTGTCTGCATTGTGTGCTGCGGCACACGTGTAGTGAGAGCAGCTGCTGGGCTACAGCAGCGCTGCGCAGGACCAAGAGGCTGCTTCGGTTGTGGTTGCTTGCAATCTCTACCACAGCATCTTGATGCCGTTTTGATGACAGCTTTTGCATCACTGTCACAAGAGCTGTTAGTTCATTCTAACAAGCAGGCTTCCCTCAGTCTTGTATGAGTACTGACTGAGTTGTTTTGCCAGTAGCGTGCACAGGTGGGCATCCCTGTACAGTGCTACCCACGGTAACTACAAACGGGTGGACCTGTACCGTACCAAGGTCACCAACCCACTCTGTTCCAGACCCGGTACCATACTGTACTGAACCGGGACCGAGGTTACCGTACAGGTACCATACCGACACTGTGCTGAAATCACCGAACCAGTACCGAACCGACCCGGTAGTTGATGCGACCGGTGACGTACATTACCGACCCAGTTATAAAGTCACCAAAACGAACCGGTACCGTCCCGGTTCTGACCCGCTGCCGACCAAGGCTTACATCCCTGATCCGGTACCAACCTTGAACAGCCCCATTGCTGTCTTTAAGCAGACTGAAGCAGCACTTGTACAGTGTTACTGTACACTGCATTGCTACTTGCATAATGCCTAGGTTTTATCCCTGCAAGACATGCAAGGCCAGTCTGCCTGTTGAGGACAGCAGATGCTCTTCCTGCCTGGGGACAGAGCATGTAAAGGAGGCACTGGTGAACCGCAGTTTCTGTAAGTTTTGTGCACATTTCTTCAAGTGCATGCTGGAGAAATGTCTCTCCCGCAGCTCTACAGAGCACTCTGCGTCCCTCACTCCTGCACAGCGCTCTTCCCCTTCACCCTCTGTTAGAGAGATGGCTGTGTCCTCCCCCCATGGCTCTGTGCCAAGGGAGAGTGGATGACGCACCCGTGAAAGTAGCCTACGCAGGAAGCTGTCCTCACGGACTTCCTCATCCTCCTCTGCCTCTCCTTCTCTTCCTCCGAGGAAGAGGAAGAAGAGAAGAGTCGCTGTTCCAAGCGATCAGTGGACTCCGAGCAAATGGAGAAACTCTGGGCAGCAGTTTCCCACCAAGGAACTGCATGAATGTTCGACAAGACAGTCCATCTTTCATGACTAGCTTACCACATCTCCCGTGCCCCCGCCCCCAATGGATCCAATTGTCCTGGGGACACCTGGCTACAGGTCCTTCTGTTTCCTGGTCTATGGACACACTATATTGGGTGCACAATGCAGAGAAGCTGGACCTGGCACAATTTCCATGGGTATAGGCTTCAATTGCTGCAATGTGAAACAGTTAATCATTAAACAGTTTTAGATATTGTGATGCAACCTGTATCTGAGCCAAAGGAGGTGTTGCAGTCAATCAGGCCAGGCGACTGGTTCACCACGGTGGACCTCAGAGATGCCTATTTCCACATCCCCAATAAACCAGCGCACAGGAAGTAGCTGCGGTTCACCTTTCAGGGAACAGCCTGCGAGTTCTGTCTGGTCATTTGGCCTCTCTCTAGCTCCCTGTGCCTTTTCGAAGTGCTTGGAAGCTATCCTGGCCCCATTGAGACTCAAAGGCACCAGAGAACTCAATTATTGGACGACTGGCTCATTTGTGCCCAGTCTCCAGCACCAGTTATGCCTTTCCACCGCTCGTCTTGCTGCTGCTGTTGAACCAGGCCTCCTACAACACAGGCATAGAGGTGAGGTTCTCCCTAATTTTTTAGCCCTAGCTACTTGCTACTGGGGTTCCGTATGTTAACGCACAAGGCAGCCTAGGCTTAGCCTTGTAGCATACCGGTCGTGCTGCAATCTTGCCCTTGCGACGTTTTAGGTATACTGACCCATTCGCTAACCTTCAAGGTTATTATTATTTATTTCTTAGCAGACGCCCTTATACAGGTTGCTGCGTCCATGATTGCAGCAGGCTTGAAGGAATAATAGCGCTGAGGTCTGTGAGTGCTGTTATTTTGTGTCCTCGGGGGCTGGCCATGACTGTGTCACAGGCTCTGCAAGTAGCTTTGATATATTTTATTCAGGTTTTGGATCTTCAGGAGGTAAATACCCATGAGATAATGGTTACATTTCTATTTCAGGGAACCAGGGTTATGATAATAACCTAATGTTTTCTCTTTTTCCAATAGCCAACCCGTCTTAACGTGATAAGAAACGACAGTGATAGTTGGGACTACACTAAACCATATCTGGTTAGAAGAGGTAAGGTTATTTTAATATATATATATATATATATATATATATATATATATATATATATATATATATATATATATATATATACTCTTCTCTGTCTGTTAAGATCAAATGTACTTTGCAGTTAAAATTAGGTCAGAAAAAGGATATATAGTATCTATATTTTAGTGAAGTCCTTCATATTTGATATGTTAGCAGAGTTACTATTCCCAACAATCAGTCTACAGGGACTAGGGGAGAAAGGGATAGTGGGGGAGAGAAATGAAAAGCTTTTTTGTACTTTTAAAAATACCTGTATATATTTATGATCCAAATGCTTTAAGAGGATTTTCACAAAAATATATATACTTTCCCTTTTAAATGTTTTTATTTTATTTTATAATTGCTGCCCTTACTGACATTCAAGTATTTTTCATATGATACAATAATTTTAATAAAGTAGATGTTGGCAAAGAGATGTTAATGCACATGGGGTTTGATTAAATGCTGAAATGCTAGTAAATTTAGAAATGTTATCAGTAATATGAAGAGGAAAAAAAAGGGTCAAATGTTGCTGGCCGCCCTGTGGTGTAGACTGTGAATGTGAAGCTGTCCTCTGACTCTAGTGCCCCGTACTGGTTTTATTGACAATAATGGACAAAAGTGAAGGTGGAACTCAAACATGCAGACAAGCCAGCAGCACATAAGACTTTCTATTTCTCCAAGCAACACTCAGTTCCTGAGTAAAAGAGAAATTGAATTAGGACTAATTGAATAAACACAACCTAAAACTCCTACCTACCGACCTGCACGCTGCTTCACTGTGGAAAGGAGGGGGTGGGTTCAGAGATGGACACAAAAAGGACGACAGCCAGGCAGACTCTGCACCTCATCATGCATACGTTTGTGAAAGTCCTCAGACTTGCCACTCATCTTGAATACATGCACCACCTCAACACGTCTCACAAGGAAGGACTCTCCCTGTGCCTGGATCAATACCCCATCTAGACTGAGCCTGAATTGTAGTTTTTTGTGTATATTCAGTTATTTGATTGAAAAAATCCATGCCAAAAAAATCAGATTGTCACCAAATCATCTCTGACATTTCTATTAAAAAGTACTGCATTACGAATGACCTTAAAGACTAACATTTCCCCTTTTCCATGTCAGATAGATTTTACTCATTTATACTTATAAACTCACTAACTACGAACTACAGTGCTCCCTTGTTATTTCACAGTAACAAATTATACATGTTTAGTTTACATGTACAATAGATCAGCTAGACCTATTGAATGTGTATTAAATTAAAGTATCACATTTTAAAATAACAAGGGAACTATGTTCTATGTAGTTACTCTACAACAATAAGTCCATTCAAAGGCTTCAAAAATAAGTGGTCTTGCCATTGTCATGGTCACCTCATTGAAATATATTTCCTGATACAAACAAGTGATGGTTTGGTGATCTTTTTTAAAGCTGCAATATCTCTTTGCTTTTTCACAGTACTAATTTAGACAGCTAGCTATCCTTTAAATAATGAGAACTAGAAAGGATGTTACAGCTTTAACCCAGGCATGTCTTTACAGTTACATATCAAATGAGACTTGTCAGGCATGCCAGGGATGAGTGACATGATGGATTTCTATTCTGTATTACTGTTCACTTTCCGGATTGACAGCTTAGTGGACAATAGCCAAAACTTCAGAAAACTGTGCATGTAAAATGTCATATAGAGAGGTCTGTATCCTGTTTGGTTGTTAAGAAACAAAAAACAGTAAATGGTATTTTGGATATAATGATATTTAGCTGAAACCACTGTTAATGGTGTGACATAGAATTGAATGAACAGTTGTTGCTCTGTTTCCCTAGAACAGTCCTTATTGAAGTCATGCAGGACACATGCTACTAAACTGCATTTACCATTTTATTCCCGGAATTTGTATTTTGCATTGGCTTCAATGCTTTACTATATAATTGCTTAATCAAAATAATTATGCCACCACATAATGGAGATGCTATGAAATGCCTAGTGGTACTAGAATGTGCGTGCTTATTTATATTTGGCAAGTAGACAACGCATACTGAGGATGATTTGTAAGTAAAATACAGTATAAACAGAAATGTCATCTGAACCTGAAAGCATTGCTCTTCTTTCAATTCAATCCCTCCTCTTCTGTGGTTGATGCTTAGGCTGTTACAAGTTGTATCCACTGAACTATGTATGTACTGACTGTAACACAGGTTGATGTTATTCGCTTGTGCTGAAACCCCTCTTGCAAGTTTAAAGAAGGCCTCATTGAAACTGTTGCTGTTGACGCTAGTGGTAAAAACGCAGGTACTGTTTTTCCCAATTGTGCACAAGAGCTTTCTAAAGAATGTTATCTGCACTGTGTAAAGTTATTTTTTTCTGAAGGTGTATAACTTTTTTTGGTTTCAAATTATGTTCTGTACTATGTGTATGTATTGTAGCTGCTATATAGTTTTTTTTATCTTTCTTTACTATCCTGTACTAGTGCTTTACTCTGCTACAGCCCTCACTTGTGAGTTTGCTGAATTATGTAAACATGAATTTGATATATATTTAATGCTAATAATAGCCGTTATACTGTATGTGAATTTGGTCATTTAGATGACATCATATGTACCATTACTTGTTTATATTTGTAGTCTGAATTGTTAGCTGGCTTGTCCGTAGGGTCATTTAAGCACAAGCCATATACTTCTGGAACTGTTGACCTTCAAAGATGACCTTCAGGTAGTCACTTGTACAGCTATGGCTAAAGGTTTTGCATCACCTAGAATTTTAGGATTGAAACATCATTTTAAAAAATGTATAAACTATATAAACATAATTTACTGTAGATATTTTACTTAACATTATGTAATCCAAGAAACTACAAAATGATACAGTCAGTACTCACATATCCGATAAAATTTTAACTCCAGTGACAGTTAAATGAGTGTGATGCATATCTGATTATTTCATTTTGGCCCCATACCATGTTTTTTCAGGGAACACAAAAAAGATACAATGTCAAAAATACATAGCTGAAAGGACTGTGTTTTAAAATAAGTAGGCTTCCATTTTGATGTACTGTAGTTGGTTTTGTTGGTACAGTACTGTATTTTCAACAGAATAAGTATTTTTATTCAGAACGATATGATTCTGAAAATATCACTTGCCAAAAGAGACGACCCATGGACTGTAATACAGTACATACTTTTAAATCTGGTACATATTGTAGCATTATGTAAAATTCCCCATTAACGATCCAAAAATTAAATCAAAATGTTACCCTTGCACAGAACTGCGTAAAATGGAAAAGGCAATGCAATTAAGCAAAAGATTTAAAAAAACACACAGTTTCCAGAATTAAAACAGTATCCAAAGTCAGTATTCAAAATTGCAGAATATAGTGCTCAATAAGGCCCTAATATCATAGTTCACTTGCAAATGAAAATGCACAAAAACAACTGAAGGTCACAGATTTAAAAAAAAATGCATTACAATATCTAAAACTTTTAATGATTAACTGTTACATAACCATAGCTTGTCTCGTTCGTTTTGTTTTTGCTGCATTTTCGTCATGTGAAACTGGAGGAAGCGCTGTGTAACTGCACAATAAAGACAGACTGATTTGGCATGCGAGTAAAAAAAAAAAAAAAAACAACAAAACACAGGCTGTGACGGATAAACAAGTACAGTGCCTTGCGAAAGTATTCGGCCCCCTTGAACTTTGCGACCTTTTGCCACATTTCAGGCTTCAAACATAAAGATATGAAACTGTAATTTTTTGTGAAGAATCAACAACAAGTGGGACACAATCATGAAGTGGAACGAAATTTATTGGATATTTCAAACTTTTTTAACAAATAAAAAACTGAAAAATTGGGCGTGCAAAATTATTCAGCCCCTTTACTTTCAGTGCAGCAAACTCTCTCCAGAAATTCAGTGAGGATCTCTGAATGATCCAATGTTGACCTAAATGACTAATGATGATAAATAGAATCCACCTGTGTGTAATCAAGTCTCCGTATAAATGCACCTGCACTGTGATAGTCTCAGAGGTCCGTTTGAAGCGCAGAGAGCATCATGAAGAACAAGGAACACACCAGGCAGGTCCGAGATACTGTTGTGGAGAAGTTTAAAGCCGGATTTGGATACAAAAAGATTTCCCAAGCTTTAAACATCCCAAGGAGCACTGTGCAAGCGATAATATTGAAATGGAAGGAGTATCAGACCACTGCAAATCTACCAAGACCTGGCCGTCCCTCTAAACTTTCAGCTCATACAAGGAGAAGACTGATCAGAGATGCAGCCAAGAGGCCCATGATCACTCTGGATGAAGTGCAGAGATCTACAGCTGAGGTGGGAGACTCTGTCCATAGGACAACAATCAGTCGTATACTGCACAAATCTGGCCTTTATGGAAGAGTGGCAAGAAGAAAGCCATTTCTTAAAGATATCCATAAAAAGTGTCGTTTACAGTTTGCCACAAGCCACCTGGGAGACACACCAAACATGTGGAAGAAGGTGCTCTGGTCAGATGAAACCAAAATCGAACTTTTTGGCAACAATGCAAAACGTTATGTTTGGCGTAAAAGCAACACAGCTCATCACCCTGAACACACCATCCCCACTGTCAAACATGGTGGTGGCAGCATCATGGTTTGGGCCTGCTTTTCTTCAGCAGGGACAGGGAAGATGGTTAAAATTGATGGGAAGATGGATGGAGCCAAATACAGGACCATTCTGGAAGAAAACCTGATGGAGTCTGCAAAAGACCTGAGACTGGGACGGAGATTTGTCTTCCAACAAGACAATGATCCAAAACATAAAGCAAAATCTACAATGGAATGGTTCACAAATAAACATATCCAGGTGTTAGAATGGCCAAGTCAAAGTCCAGACCTGAATCCAATCGAGAATCTGTGGAAAGAACTGAAAACTGCTGTTCACAAATGCTCTCCATCCAACCTCACTGAGCTCGAGCTGTTTTGCAAGGAGGAATGGGCAAAAATTTCAGTCTCTTGATGTGCAAAACTGATAGAGACATACCCCAAGCGACTTACAGCTGTAATCGCAGCAAAAGGTGGTGCTACAAAGTATTAACTTAAGGGGGCTGAATAATTTTGCACGCCCAATTTTTCAGTTTTTTATTTGTTAAAAAAGTTTGAAATATCCAATAAATTTCGTTCCACTTCATGATTGTGTCCCACTTGTTGTTGATTCTTCACAAAAAATTACAGTTTCATATCTTTATGTTTGAAGCCTGAAATGTGGCAAAAGGTCGCAAAGTTCAAGGGGGCCGAATACTTTCGCAAGGCACTGTACATTGTAACATTGAAGAGATGGGCTTTGTATCAGAAAACTGGTGACGGAGTCGGAAATCGCGTGTGATGGGTAAGTGCATTAATTTGTTACATATAAATAATGGGGATTGATTTTATTCTTAATACAAGGGCGGTAAAACGCGACTGACGTGTATCTGGGTAACAGATATGCGAGTTCTGACTATATCAAAAGTCTACCAGAAGCCATAATAGTAGTACAGTATTTCATGTTAGATTTCAAAATGTTACAATTTTAAATTTTTGCTAGTTTTTCATTATGTATATGGAAAACTACAAAGTGGTATGTAATTCAATATGTTAACGTAACATTATTCCGCAGGTTTCATTCGACTTTATGAAGCAAAATGAGTTGCTTCTATTGGGTGGTGCAAAACTGTTGGTCATAGCTGTAGAAATGGAGACCCTGGTCTGATATGTGACCTGGCTGAGATTTTGGTCAAGCGGTCTGTTTTTCTGTTGTTTACAGTCTGTGGGTCTATATATTTACACTTTTTTAGCATTTAGCTGTAACACTTTTACATGTAATGTAACGATTGTAAATTTTTTCAGATAGGGGGAAGGGAAGGCAGCGGCAAGCCATCCTAGGAGAGCACCCATCTTCCTATGGTGACAATGGGTATGGTGAGTTTCACACAGGCTCACACCTCTACTCCTGCTGTTTCCAACAAGAAATACGACTGTTAAATCAAGTATACCAGCAATATACACCTTCCTCCATTAATAATATACACCTTCCTCCGTTAATAATATACACCTTCCTCCATTAATAATATACACCTTCCTCCGTTAATAATATACACCTTCCTCCATTAATAATATCAGGGTTCGTATGGGTGCTTAAAAACCTGGAACGTCCTACAAATCTGCTTTTACAAAATCCAGTCCTGGAATACCCTGGAAAATTTTATTACAGGGTCATGGAAAAGTCATGGATTTTTTTTTTTTTTTTTATTGGGTAATTTTTTTTTTATTTACTTGTTGCATTCCACATTTAAGCCCCACAAATATATTTCAAACAACTATTCGGATGTGACCTAACTCGGTTTGGCACACTGTTCTGTGCTTTTGGACTGGCTCACCGCCTTGTCAGCCAAGTGTAATCTTGTGTGAGTTCTGTGCTCGCCAGAGTTGGGGGAAATTGTGGTTACTGCTTAATAACGGTTAGTTAGCTGTGTGTTCCGTTCTTGAGTGCCGTCATCAAAACGCTTTAAATTCACTCAGAAATGCCAAGCAAGTGCCATTTCAATAAAGGATGACTTGAAAACAAGGCCTACAGTGACTGGCTGCAGGAAGACAAATCAAATCGATATAAAGCACGGTGCTGGTATTGTATGAAAAGCTTCGACATCAGCAACATGGGCGAGTCGGCGCTAAAAAGTCACATGGCAAAAACATTGTGATTTAAGTCAGCAAAGAGGGTAGTGCAATGAACACTAAAGATGACTTTGGCTTATCAGTTAAATCGCTGTGTGTAGCTGCATCTTCAAGCAGTCGTAGTCAGGGTGAGGTGGAAATGCCACCTGCGCTGAAGATGCAGAAGGGGAGGAGCAGCCGTCCCCGGAAGAAGACGAATACGGTGCCGAGGTGGGGGGAGCCCGAGGGTCCAGCGCCCACATAGGGGGAGCCCGAGGGTCCAGTGCCCACGAGGTGGGGGGAGCCCGAGGGTCCAGCGCCCACGAGGTGGGGAGAGCCCGAGGGTCCAGCGCCCACAAGGTGGGGGGAGCCCGAGGGTCCAGCGCCCACGAGGTGGGGGGAGCCCGAGGGTCCAGAGCCCACATGGGGGGAGCCCGAGGGTCCAGCGCCCACAAGGTGGGGGGAGCCCGAGGGTCCAGCGCCCACAAGGTGGGGGGAGCCCGACGGTCCAGCGCCCACGAGGTGGGGGGAGCCCGAGGGTCCAGAGCCCACATGGGGGGAGCCCGAGGGTCCAGCGCCCACAAGGTGGGGGGAGCCCGAGGGTCCAGCGCCCACAAGGTGGGGGGGAGCCCGAGGGTCCAGAGCCCACATGGGGGGAGCCCGAGGGTCCAGCGTCACTGGGAGAAGCCCTGCTGTCTCCAGTGCCACCGTTGCTGCTGGCGAAATACCTTGCACCCCTGCCAACTACACCAGGAGAGCCACTGGGAAGTCTACCTCTGGGTGCCCTGTCTGCGGGGAGTGTGGGCACTTCCTGGTCAACTGCCCCCTCCAGGAGGAGGGAGAGGAGGAACAGCGGCCGGTGTGCCCCGCACTGAGGCCAGTATTGCTGATGTCTCCAGCACCACCAATACAGTGTTTTTAAACATTGGGAGCTGCGAACTGCATATTGTTAATGGAGCTTTTAGGGATGGTTTTCTTGGGTGTAATTGGGAATTACCAAAGTGCTATCCAGTATGTATTGGCTGTTCAAAGATACCCCAGCTAGGAGGGAAGATTATAGCACAGTCACAGGTAGTGAACATTTTCCTTTGAAATGTTGTCAGCATAGGTGACTAGAAAATGTTCCGGTAGCAGAGAGAGCACTTGACGTTTGGCCTAATGTCATTAAGTCTGTTAAACTGGTTAACGAAAAGAAGTGTGCTGATCCAAAAACAAAATCCTTTGAAACAGTGATGTACAGTAACAGCCTAAAATCAGTTTTTTTCTGTCTGTCGCTAAACAAATCACACCATTCCTTACTGCCTACCAGACTGATAAACCTATGCTGCCTTTCCTTTGCGATGATATGCAACATGTTATTAGAGGACTGATGCAAAGATTTGTTAGATGTGATGTTTCTTAAAGAAGCTTATGAAAGTGGATCCCATGAAAAAGGAAAATGACTGTGACCTCAAAAAGGTAGAAGTGGGCCTTGTGGGAAACAGTTTTAAAAGGTTTGTTAACAACCAAAAAAGTTAGTGAACTTAAAGTGCTTGAATTTAAAATGCAATGCAGAACTGCGCTGGCTAAGATTGGCAATTTCTCCATTAATTTATTCACAATCAAATATGCTCTTGTGAGCAGCATGTCTGCCCTAAATCCAAGGCTTATGTCCTCTGCTGAAGAACATTTTGAAGATCTTAGTGGATGCCAAAAGAGTAAGTGTGACAACATACTTCGCCAGTTCAGAGAGTTTATGGAAGTGACAATGACTCTCCTGCAAGATTCAAAGATTATGAAATGAATGACAGAGTTGATGTCCTTCTGTATGAACACATGGCCAATAATCCATCTTTTACAGATTTGTGGAAAGTTATTCAAAATTTGCTGGCCAGGCAAGTGTTGAGTGAGGGTTTTAGGTAAATAAGGAGCATGAAGTTGAAAACCTGCATGAGGAATCATTAGTATCGCAGCGTATTATCCTCGATCACATTGTCAGTTTGTGGCATACTGAATGTGCAAATCACAAAACAGCTTTGGCACTTTGCGTCAGGTGCTAGACAAAAGTAAATGGCACATCTCGAAGAAGAAAAGAAAAAAAGGAGCAGCCATGTCAGAAACGAAAATCGATGAGGGATGCGATAGAGGATCTCAGAAAAAAGAAAAGGAGAATGGAAACCGGTCTAATAAAATCAGCTGATGAATTTGCTGAGAAAGCAGAATCAGCAGGACACTCAACGTGGATTAGTAAACCCAACAGCACGAGGAGAACTGTGAAAGTGTGAGACCTCACTTCCCTTCAAGATAAAATTAATGAACTTCTGCAAACATTAAAAAATGCCAAGAGGTCCCCAAGTGTCTCACCTGGTAGAAGCACAGCATGGTGTACAGGGCGAGTCATGCAGCGCAGGTTCGCGTCCTGGCTGTGCGAAGTAGGCCGGTCTTCGCTGGGGACTCCGAAGGGAGTGCTGCATTGGCCCAGGCACTCCCATGGGTTAGGGAGGTAAAATAGTCAGGGACTGTTTCTCCTCATCACTCGACAGCGAACCCTGCTGGCCAGGCGCCCAGTGATCTCAGGGCTGGCTTGTGTTCTCCAGAGGTCGATAACTCGCCGACATCCGCTCTCGAGTTCCTGGGTGAAAAAGGAAGCTGGCTTGGTCGTGGGATCGGAGGACTCCCACTGAATCTTCAGGTCTCCTGAGCCATGTGAAGAATTTCAACTGGACACACTAAATAAAATAAATAAATAAATAAATAAATAAATAAATAAATACCAAGTAAACAGCCAGGTAAGATTATCAGTTAATATTTTTTTTAATCGAATACACTAAGTCTCACCTTTTAATTATAGTAATGAAGTAATAAAATATGAGCTGTATTCATAAATCGTGTCTACCTTTAGATGCCTGTAAGATATTTTTGTAAATTGTAGAGGGTGCTAACCAAAATAAAATATAATTTTAGGCCTTTGCCCTGCCCCTGTTTAAGAATTTTGTTTTATTTGTTAACTGCATCTACAATTAAACGGATATGCAAGAATAAATATGAGTAATTTAGTACAGTCCTAAATGGTTGTTTTGGCAGTTTTGTGATGACTGTGTGTCTAAGTGGTAATGTCGTTTCTTGGATGATATGAACAACTGATATTTTCTTTTTTGTCACCGCCATTATAGTTTTAGTTATTGAGATACAGCTGGGGTAATTGCAGTTGCAGTTTTGACTAGAAAACACTTACACATCGTAGCGTGACATTCTTTTTTGGTCTTGGAAATTATAATGTGTGTGGCCATGGAAAATTCTGAAAGTCCTTGGTTTCACTTAGAAAAATAGCGTAAAAACCCTGTAACATACACCTTCCTCCGTTAATAACATACACCTTCCCCCACGGCTGTACATTCAAAATTAAAGCCTATCAGTATGACAATCAACAATATGTAAAGAATATTATCAAATAAGAAATGCCAATAAATAGTTTAATAAAAATGGTATGTAAAACTAGATGTCATGAGATAAGCAAATGAGGTGTTCGTATCATGTTAAGGTATATTAAGAATGTAGAACTTTGTGTTCTCAAGATACGTGCAAGTACAATATAAGTGTGACAGACAGAGCGACACCTTTTAGATATATGTAAAAATGTAAAGTGTGACTGTGATAGGGTTTAGTCAAATAAGAACAAAATAAACTGGCACAAGGGCCAAAATAAAATGTTCAAACAAAATAATAAATCACTTGCAGGCTGGGCATTAGCCTTCAATAGAGATACAAAACAATACAAAAATCACAGCACAAATAATCACCCCCAAAAAAGGATTTCTGGCTCCTTTTATACATGTGGCCACTCCCCAATTAGCACCAATTACCTAATTGGGTAATGGCCACACCTGTGATTGATGGCAGGGACAGATTTAACCCCATCCCTGCCAACCTTATATTCACACACACACTATTTACACTAGCAGGGCTTCTGCCTTGCCTCAGTGACATACATATATACACTGAGTGTACAAAACATTAGGAACACCTGCTCTTTCCATGAAATAGACTGACGAGGTGAATCCAGGTGAAAGCTATGATCCGTTATTGATGTAACCTGTTAAATCCACTTCAATCAGGGTAGGTGAAGGGGAGACAGGTTAAAGAAGGATTTTTAAGCCTTGACACAATTGAGACATGAATTGTGTATGTGTGCCATTCAGAGGGTAAATGGGCAAGACAAAAGATTTAAGTGCCTTTGACCAGGGTATGGTAGTAGGTGCCAGGCACGCCTGTTTGAGTGTGTCAAGAACTGCAACGCTGCTGGGTTTTTCACGCTCAGCAGTTTCCCGTGTGTATCAAGGATGGTCTACCACCCAAAGGACATCCAGCCAACAGCAGGCCAGTGGTCGAAAACAGCTCATTGATGAAAGAGGCCAAAGGAGGCTGACACGAATTGTGCAGAGCAACAGACGGGCTACAGTTAGTCAACTGACTGTCCAGTACAACATTGGTGCTGAAAGACCCATAAAAGAATGCACAACTCATCGTACCTTGACATGAATGGGGTATGGCAGCCAACGACCTAACAGAGTTCCACTTCTTTCAGCAAAACACAAGAAACTGCGGTTGCAGTGGGCTAAGGAACGAAAACACTGGACACTGGAGGATTGGAAAACCATGTGCATCCCTTCATGGTAGCAGTGTATCCATCTGCTAATGGATTTTTTCAGCAGGATAATGCCCCATGCCACAAGGCTAGGATTGTCTAGGAATGGTTCCATGAACATGACAGTGAATTCAGCTTACTGCAGTGGCCTGCCCAGTCACCAGATCTCAATCCAATTGAGCATCCGTGGGATGAGATGGAACGAGCTATTCGGAGTAGAGATCCACTGCCAGCCAACTTGACACAACTGTAGGAAGCATTGGAGTCAACATGGGCCAGCATCTCTGTGGAACGCTTTTGACACCTTGTAGAGTCCATGCCCCAACGAATTGAGGCTGTTCTGAGGGCAAAAGGGGGTGCAACTCAATATTAGGAAAGTGTTCCTAATGTTTTGTACACTCAGTGTACATACACACATACATACATACATACATATATACATACATACATACAGACCATTGTATCCCCTGCACAGGACAATAGCAGATATGGCTGCTTACACCAAGATATAAATAAAAAGGGATAGTTTGGTTAGATTTAGTGACCTGATGTGTGCACCTTAATCACGCATATTTAACAGATTGAGAAGCAGAGATTTAACATATTGTTTCTTCCTTTTTTTTTGTTCCTCAGGTTCTCACTGCCCCCTGCTGCCCTTGTCGAGTAACAATCGGTATAAAATGGGATCTCATGATATCCCGGAGGTGGTTACTTACCCACTCCCCCAAACCTCCTCCTACATGGGCCACGGGGCTTCCTCCTCCAGCTCTGTTGCCATGGTGAGCGGGCTGCATGCCAAGAGAATGAACTGCACCAGAATCTTCAACCTCATTTGTTTGTATGGGAACATTGAAAAGGTGAGTGGGCACACTGTTTAGTTCCCCATCAAGTACGAAATGCAACCATTACCTCATGAGTATTTATCCTTTAATACCATCTAACCTGAACGGTATTAAAGGATAAATACCCATAAATACCCGACGGTTTGGGTATACTGACCTATTTGCTAACCTTCAAGGTCGCTGTGTCCATGATTGCAGCAGGCTTGAAGGAAAAATGGCGCTGAGGTCTGTGGGGCAGTTTACAAGCAAAAACTGAAAAGCGTGACAACAGATCTCTCGCGCTTTTTTGGTCATGACAGTTCTGCTTCCACGTTTACATGAGAGTTTATTTTAGAGAGAGAATTTAGTCGTCCAAATGCAAACGACCTCTAATAATAAAATAATGGGAGGGTTTATTTAAAAATCACCAAACGCGCTGAAAAGAGATAAAGGATATCGTTCAAATAATGCACAGGGGTTTACATGAGGCTTTACGCGCTAGGCAGAGATGAAGAGAAGGTTACCCCCCATCTGTCTAGAATGCAAAGGGCTTGCACTTAAAACGGTTCATGCTGCCAAGAAGAAGAAAATAATAATAGTTATTACTATTATTGTTTAGAATTAGTTGTTCTAGAAATGGTAGAAGTATCATGTGTACAAAAACTGACAGCACTCACCAATTCCCATTACTGCTTTTCTTATGCTTCTTAGGCTACTAATGTCCTTTCACACACCCATATATATTAGTCTTAGCCAACTGCGTAACTGTTAATGTGCTAAACAAAAGGATTATGCGTTCAATAATCACAAATATGTGTTAATGTGGAACAAATATATTAAAAACAACTCATGATGTGTTGGTATCAAACACAGGTACTTTGTTGAAATATTAAAATTAATTATGCAGAAAATGTGGAAACTTACACAAACGCTGTTAATATAATAAATACATAATTTGTGTGTATTTGCTAATTAGTTATAAGGGTATATAAAATCATAGGCCTACTTACAACGTAGTTGCGACAAAAATGGATGGATGGAGAAGACGCAGACAAACACTGGCTAGATTAAGTCTTGTATGGGAAGAACTCCTTCAGTCCCATGCAATGGATTTGCAGGAAAGGAATCGTATTGTGCGCAGAAATTCAGCGTGCAACGCAACCACCTCTTGGTGCTGTTGATCAGACGATGCTCCTGGATCAGCAGCTACAGCAGCTACACAGCGTTCAAACCAACTTTAATTTAAAGAAGAACAGTTGTGAATTGCTTCACAGCTTTTGTTTTACATGTGAATCCTAAGAATAATATGTGAAAAACAAAACATATTGCATATGCACACACACTTAGCACGACATGCGTAAAATGGCTTGATATCCCCAACTATTTGTTTTTTCACAAATTATTCTTAGGCTTCACATGTAAAACAGAAACTGTGAAACAATTCACATTTGGCATCCTTTAAATTAAAGTTGGTTTGAGCGCTGTAGCTGCTGTGGTTGAGGAGATAAAGCCATTTTACGCGTGTCAGGTAGGCTGTGTGCGTATATGCAGTATGTTATTGTTTTTCACAATTTATTTGTTTGATTCACATGTAAAGGAGAGCTTGTGAAACAATTCACAATTGGTCTTCTTCACATTAAAGTTGGTTTGGACGCTCTAGCTACTGTGGTTGAGGAGATAAAATCCTTTTACGCGTGGCTGAGGCTAAGTGTGCGTATGTGCGGTATGTTATTATTTTCCATAAATTATTCTTAGAACACGAAGAATCATTTAAAAAATCAGGTTCTTTATTATTTAAAATCCATGATGTCAAATTCGAGACCCATAGAGACCTCGGAAAAATATATCAGCGTTTCGGCGTTTAGCCTTTATCAAGACAATTAAGGTGATTCAAAACACAGTTGCATTTTATACTATATTTTTTAAATGGTAATTGGGACACTCCCCAATTGACCATTAAATATAAGTAAATAGTTTCACATCTTCAGTTTTTCTCTTTTATACATTATTTTTCCTTTTACATGTCCTAAATGCAAAATAGTTCAAGTCAATACAAAAAAATACAAAAAACATTTCATTCACAGAAGCCAAGACATTTAATTTTCTAATTAATCAAAAGATCTGCACAATTAAACAATTATTCATTGAATTATATTGTGTACATTTATTTTTGTACAGAATTTTTATTTTAAGTGAAAATTCAAAACAACAGTATTATAAGACAGGGATAGAAAAAACGTCATCATACTTCAAATAACTATTAAAAAAAAGGCTTAAAATCGAATTCTTCGTTTAAGCCTATTGGTTTCAAAGTCTCCAAAGTGTAAATCCAATATGTCTCTCTTTTTAGTAATTTTTTATCCAGATTACCTCCCTTTGTGGAAAGTTACTTTCTCTATTTTTTTTTTTTTGCAGACGCCTTTATCCAAGGCGACTTACAGAGATTAGGGTGTGTGAACTATGCATCAGCTGCAGAGTCACTTACAACTATGTCTCACCCAAAAGACAGAGCACAAGGAGGTTAAGTGACTTGCTCAGTGGCTGAGGTGGGATTTGAACCGGGGACCTCCTGGTTACAAGCCCTTTTCATTAACCACTGGACCACACTATTCATATAAATTGTATTGAGGAGATGCGATGGGTAGATTTGGCAAAATGTAAAGCTACAGGATAATCTGGATCTTAACATCTGATGTAACACTTGTGTTCTGAAATTCTTGTGCGGAGTTGCCGAGTTGTTTTTCCGACATACATTAAACCGCATGGGCATTTCAGAATGTAGGTGGTACTACATTTGATGGATGGGGTATTTCTTTCCTGTGTATGGGTGATGAAAATAATCTATTTTATATGTATGTATTATTACATTGAGCAGATCTCCCACATCTATAGTTACCAACTGGGTGAGGGGGCAATGTAAAAGACAACACTAATTCCTTTTCTACAGTATGCGCACTATGTACTTTATCCTTAATGTGTTGCCCTCGCCTAAAAGAGACAAAGTTATTTTTTTTTAAATCTTAAAATTCCATAGCTCCCTCTGAAATTTTAGTTGAATAGATTAAGGGAGATTCTGATTTGTTCTTACATTTTTGTTGTAATAAGTCATGCCTGTTTGTAGAATCTGCCCTGTCCCATGCTCTCTGGACTAAGTGTCGTGTATAACCCCTTGCCATAAAACACTCTGCCAAAATGCCAGCATGTTCTTGGAAGTCCGCATTTGAAGTGCAGATCCTCTTAATCTGGAGGAACTGTTCAACAGGAAGATTTGATTTTAGATGTTTCGGATGTTGACTGTTGGAGAGCAAGTACATTATTGAGATCTCTCGATTATAAAGGTTTTGCCGTCCTTAAAAATCGATCCTTACAGAAAACCTACGGATTGAAATACGTTACTATCAGAAGTTAAGATCCAAATTATCCTGTTGCTTTACATTTTGCCGAATCCGCCCATCCCGTCTCCTCATTACAATTTATGGGAATAGAGATGGTGATGCGCTGATTTACTATTGACTGTGATTAGGTGATTAAAAAAAAAAAAAAAAGCTAATGATTTTTTTGAGAATGTAACCCAACATGTTAACTATTTCTTAGCTGGAATGCTTCAACAGTAATTTCTCTGATTCCAGATCAAGTTTATGAAAAGCGTGCCAGGTACAGCACTGGTGGAAATGGGTGATGAATATGCCGTGGACAGAGCCATCACGCACCTCAACAGCATCAAGGTGTTTGGAAAGAGACTCAATGTCTGGTAAGAGTCTGATTGTGCAATACGCACAGAGCATGCTTCAGATTGTTATGCTCGTCTTAAAAGCAACAGAAAGAGCTTTTCAGTTATGGCTAATGGAATATACTCATTTTAAAAGTTCAGATGCATAGACAAAATAACACATAAAACCACCTTTCTGTGTCCTACTGTGTCTATAGTCACCATGCAAACACATATCACTGATCAGAGAGTGGCATGCAAGGAGTAGTTATATTGCCGATATGCCATTGTGGTTTATCTCATTAAATATTTCATAAATAACAGGGTTGGGTTTGGAATCCTATTTATATGGAACACTATGTTTATCGTGATTGTTTATTAATTAATGTGTAGTCCCCTGTGTTTTAGATTTTTGATTAAATCTGGCTTTTTTGCATAGAGATGTTAGTTTTCAAGGTTAATGTTCTTGTTTTTTTATTGGCTATAGCAGGGGATAAAAAAAAAAACAATTCAGCAATTGAAGTGACTTTTTTTTTTTTTTTTTTTTTTTGTATCTGTCCGGCAGATAGGATGTGTTTAAAACACACCCTCATTGTTGTAATAGGAGAGCACATGTTCAAGTTGCTGGTATACTTCATAATCCCTCTGATTCTAGGTTTCTGTTTGTTTTTCAAAGTGTGTCGAAGCAGCATGCAGTTATACCAAGCCAGGTGTTTGAACTGGAGGACGGCACAAGCAGTTACAAGGACTTTGCCATGACCAGGAACAATCGATTTACCAGCGCCGGCCAAGCTTCCAAGAACATCATCCAGCCCCCCTCCTGCGTCCTGCACTTCTACAACGTACCCCCGTGTGTCACAGAGGAGGAGCTGCAGCAGGTGGGGCTTCACGCACAGCTTTTTTGGGTGCACCTCCATGTCACATTAGTGCTAATGACATTTACCTGACATTCAGAGTTATGCAAAAGAGGATAGTGTAGCCTTGAGAGCTGCTAGACTTCTTTGTATTTTTTTATTGCTAAATAGGGTCCCCGGTCTCTTTTTTCTTGACGTTCCAGAAAAAAACCGCTCTCGGGCCAAAGAGATTTCGATTTTTTTTTTCGGAACACAATTTTATTAATTTTTGAATACATAAACAATACATAAATCCCTACAATAAAGTTGAATCCTCTACCTTAAAACTCTTTACAGTACAATTTAAAATGAAAATAATACCAATATAGCCTCTTAGACAAGTCATATAGTACACATTTCATTTCAATAAAAATTGAAATAAATAAATAAGTCTCCAGTGTATGACATATCAGTATCTGTTTTTAATTGCATCTGACCAGAGTATTGTATGTTTTCTTTCAATTCCCTGCAAACTATAGTGTGCCTTTTCTTATAGAATGACATCCAGTGTTATGTGTTTTCACATTGTAAGTGGTGGTAGTTCCTTTTCTTTCTAAAGCATCATCATAGCCTTTTTAGCAGTGAGTAACATGCTTAAGACTAATTAAGATTTAGAATTTTGAAACAATTGCGTTGAAAGAGGCACTTTCTGTAAAAAAAAAAAAAAAAAAAAAAAAAAAAGAAAACTGTGTGTGAGTGAGCACCATCTAGTGGTGATAAGATTTTTCTGGCTCATGCAAGTTTTCCATATACCATAACTGTGGGGAGTCTTTCACCCAGTGTAGATTTCTTCATAAATGTTTAACCAGCTGTTTTTATTTTGTTCCCAGTTATGTGCAACACATGATGTACCTGGGTTTATAAAGTACAAGGTGTTTGACGCAAAACGTAAGTACAGTTTTTATATTATTATTATTATTATTATTATTATTATTATTATTATTATTATTATTATTATTATTAGTTGTAGTAGTAGTAGTAGTAGTACTCTAATGGTAAATCTTGGCTCATTTTCTTTAGCTTCTTCCAAAACGATATCAGGGTTGTTAGAATTTGAAACCAAGACGCATGCTGTGGAGGTCCTCACGGTACTGAATCATTACCAGATCAGGATCCCAAGTAAGTGGTTTACCCTACATGAAGCCATATATTACGCTGTTGCCTGTGTCCCACAATAGTTCTATGAAAGTTTTACCCTACATGTAGTTTGGGGATTTGTTTAGTTAATTAAAATACACCTTGTGCTTTAATCGAACGGCATACTATTTTTTTTTTTTTAACGCAAACAATTTGAGCTTAACACGTTTAAAATTTAAATAGTAAAACCTAACAACTTACAAAATATTGTTAAACTGTAAATTCATGCTACCCCTCTGAAAACAGATGGCAAACCTCTTGCGTAAGAATGTTAATGTCCTGCATTATAGGTCAAGGTAAATGGCTGGAATGCAGCTCATGGGTTTGTTTTTTAGATACTCCACAGCAATGCGTCTGTGTATAAACAAAAACTGTAATGAGTTATAATTTGTAACTGAGTTTATTATCTCTCCTGTGGAAAATGACTGGACAGTCTGACTACCATCTGTTGGATTTTCACCCTACAGCAGCAGTTTAGAGTTGCATAACTGTCAGAAGGCATTTTCACAAGCTTGTTTTTTTAGAGCCAAAACAAATATCTTCCAAGAAGCGCCAACGCCTCAAAAGCAGAGAGGCTTGCAGGTGTAAAATCTTTATGCAGCATTTGGCTTAATCTTTTTGGCTGCACTGTACTTATTTAACTGTAAAATGCTAGGGAGGCTACTTTTTGAATGATTTGAACGGTGTTTCCTAGATCTGATTGGACAGATCACATTTTCATTTTTGTTTTACATTGCTTATGGACACACATTAGCGCTTTTCTGGTTGTATTTGTGCATTTTTGTGTTATTTAAGTATGCAGTAATTTCCTCTTGTCATCTTGCCTCAGGAACCACTGGTCTGCTATGCATAGTTGAAGTGAATACTTCAAAGGATATTGCTCTGAGACCACAAAAGTTTAGAATAACACAAAGCCCCTTATGGCAAGATACGAAATTGAAAAATAAAATGCAAATTGTTGAAAAGAATATATAAGAACAACTACTAGCAATAAATCGTACTGTCACAGAAACGATTATAATTTTAAAATGTGAAATGCTCAGTTAGTTACAACAAAACTAATCAACGACACATAGCAGAACCAGTAAATCTGAATTGATTTGAAAAGTGACAGAAGATTAATTTAGAGCGAAGAGGAACTGCCTTAGGTATGCCCTGTGCCAGCAAAGGGATTTTCTATTTTATTTTGTTTAATTAAGTTACATTTCGGGTCTACTTTGAAGTACTGTCCAGTGCCTTTCTGTCAGTGCATTGCCAATGCACAAGTGTAATAGCCCTAAAATGGAGGGCTATGAACTTGTTGCCTGGGTGAGTACACTGTGTCTTATGTGCAAAATGGTTGTTTTCTTCTGAACATTTCTGTGAATGAAATCTTTGTACACTTTGAGAACATGTGCAATTGCTTTTGACTTTGCAGATGGCTCCAATCCATACACGTTGAAACTCTGTTTCTCAACATCTTCTCATCTATAAGACAAGGCGCCCACAGCAGGAGATTCTTGTGGAACTATTGCTGGAAAGCCACTGGCCACCCTGGCCGTTGAATGGGAAGAGATGAGATAAAGTTTCCTTCATTCACATTGAAAGTATATCTTAACCAGAAAGGAGGATGATAAAGAAAATCCATAAGAAGTTCAAAACACTGAATATCATATTCTCTTTAAAAATAAATAAATAAATAAATAAACTCTTGTTGGTATAAAATGGGACACACATGACATTAGGAATGTGGAGAGAGAACGGCCACCAGTTTTGTTGAAGTGACCATGCAGGTTAAGTCTGGTGAGCCATTTCTGTTGCTGTTGTGTGGTTCAGCTATTATCATTTCCTAGATGACCACATAGAAATGATTCTCGGATGTCAGTTTGAATCAGTGTCACTGAATTATAGTCAGCACTGTACTATAACATTTTAAAATCTTAATTTATCAAAATGGTTGCCTAAATCCCAGACTCAAGCTTTTACTTAAAATAACACCTTTGTAAGTGTTAACAATTAGGCTGCTTTGTAATATACAGATGTGTATAATGTTGGGGGGGTTATCAATCTAATTTAAAGTTTGGTGTCTAAAAAAAGAAGGAGAACTAGTTTTGATCTGACTTAGACACTATATTTGTACAATGTTTTGTTTACACATACAAGTTCACGGTTGATGTAGTTCTCAGCGTTTTGACAGCACTGTGTCAATGTTGCCATGTATGGAGTTTTCACTGTGAGCATGCTGATCATTAAAAACATTTGCCAGGCAATTTAGGTTTCTTTATTTTTTTTATTTATCTGAGTCCCAAATTTGTGGCTTTCTAATGTCACTCATCACACAGAAGTTGTGCTTCAGAAACATCAAGTAGTTTGAGAGATCAAATGAACTGTGCTTTTGCATGATCAAATGATGCAGTGGCCCCGAAAATCAGAGCGTTTCCGAGGGTCGGAGAGGGCTTTTTTGGTGGAATTGTAGCTTTCCGACTGTTTTTAGTGATCCGTCCCAAAATCAGAAATGGCCAGAAAGCATCAGAATAGTTCAGGGAATGTTATGCAAATGAAGCGGGTACCTAATTAGCATACCCCCATGCAAAAATCAAAAGGGTTGATGAGTCTTTTCCGTCTAAAAGAGTTCCGCCCGTTTCAAATTGTCCTAAACAGGTTCAATGCTGTAAGCTTACAATTTCAGGAATGTGGAGAGGTGTCGGCGTCCATTGCATTTATGTCAATTTTGATACAGCCTATGTGAAATTGTCAATAACACCCTATCGACTTGTTAACTGGAGAAAAATAATACAATTCACAATGTATGTTTAATGCTTGATTGTATTTAAAAAAAAAATGTTTTAAAGAACCTAGGAATGTAACATGAAATTTCATAATACAGTAAGTAAGAGAAACATACCGTCACTGTTCTGATAAAGAACAAACAACAAAGAGTAGTTGTATTGTATAGCTTACTGTATTTCATTGTATTAATAAATGTTTATACGCAACACACAGTTAAGAACAGATTGTAAGATATTCAGATAAAGTAGCACATTCAGTACAAAAGACGTTATGTTATGGAGCAAAAGAAATAAATAAATTCATTAATTAATTTGCTATAGCCTAATATCACAATCTAAGGTTAGCATGGTTAATATTAGTATTGTTTTTTATGTCCTCATTGTAATGTGTCTGTTTCATGTTACTGATTATCAGTCCTAGAAAAGTAAAATAAAGCAAGCTTACTTAGTTATAGATGAACTATAACAAAACTAGCATTGATCACAGCTACTGAAGCAATTTGCTGTAGACTTTTAGCTACTGGGAGTATTGTGAAAAAAAATACAATAAAAATAAGTGGTATTTCACATCGTCAAAATATTTTTGACTTAATTATTTTTGTGAGATTATTTTTTATTATTGCAGGTTTACCAAAACATAAACAATAGGCCTACTAGCCAGTTTGAATTATTTTAAGTTATTAATTCCACATCAATTGGAAATGTTCAGATTCACTTTTATTTTAATGAAATGATTGAAAAAGTGTTAAATAGCTAAAGTGTTTCGATTTTAAACTATTTATCATCATCATCATAATTTATTATTATTATTATTATTATTATTATTATTATTATTATTAATAATAATAATAATAATAATAATAATAATAATAATAATAAACATTTTGGAATTACATTTATTCATTTGATCACATCATATTAATTCTTCTGACTGAGTAAATGGTTATTTTTATGACAGGGTGCCTTCCTCTGTCACTTCTTGCTGAAGGATTGCCTTGTTCCTCAGGATCTGCTATTTTTGGAACTGCTGATGATGTAAAAACTGCTGATGACGTCATTTGTGTCATTTACATACAGGTTTCCCATTTAAATACAGAACAGTGTTTCCACCACTTTTTATGTTAATTACAACCATTCCGACTGTCGGAAACCTTCAGAGAAGTGTTTGATTTTGTGGCAGAAAAAAACTGCAGGATAAGTGTCGGTTTCAAACTGTTGAGAGACACTTTTGATTTTCGTGGCCATTAAGAGAAGTGCTGATGGCCCATGATATTAAACTTGGTATCAGTTTAGCCGTTTATTTTGTTGCTGGACTCTACTGCTATGTGCTGTTTCTACTGCTAGCACTAATGCAGTTTCACCCTAAAGCCACAGTGTTATGTGCTTCTACAGAACTGTACATTATATGTGGTCTGGAGTTTACTTGGGGCACACCCTAATTTGAGGTATGACAACTCTGAATCAATCCAGGAATACAAGAAACACACCCTGACCTTGTGAGTACGACTGAGGAAAGAACATCACACCTACCATATATATCTAAATGGGTTGTCCATAACATGATTCATATGTTTTTCAAATGACACCCTTAATCTTTATTCTATTAATATATAACAGCTACATATCCCTGTTTGAAGTCGGTTTCAGTCACAATGGGTAAGACAGGAGATTTGAAAGACTTTTATACCATGTTTTAATGCTTTAAGATTGATAGAAGTATCTGAGTGTATGGAGATACAGAACATATTGGACCATACAAGCTATTAATAGTGTGTCATTTGTAATTTTATATAGATATTTCCTAGTTCATTGTTACACGTCATCAGGTAAGACTAATGACTAACTGCTTTGGTTTTAAAATTTAGTCAACACAAATTAACCCAGAGAGGTCAACCCTATGATCTAACCATATGAAATCTCTTGGTGAACGCTGAGCCTGGTAACCTGGTAACTATTCTGTATACACAGTCCCGACTGGCAATAGTTTAATCAGGAGCACAATTGGTCAAGCGCTGCCCGGGCAGGGTAGGGGTTAGGTCAGCTGGGGAGTCCTTGGCTCACCGCACACCATCGACCCTTGTGGCTGGATGGGCGTCTGCAGGCTGGCTTGTACGCAGTTCAGAACTGTGTGGTCCTCCGACGCTGTAAGTGCTGGATATGGCTGCATGGCGGGCTTGCAGAGCGAAAAAACACGGACGGCTGACGGCACACAAGTGCTTGAATTCGTCTCTCCCAAGATAGTTTGGGGGTTGCAGCGGTGAGCCAGGTTGAATAATAATTGGACATTCCAAAAAAATTGGGAGACAATTGGAAAATTAATAAAAATAATTGTTAAGAAAATAACGATTGGAGTCAGTTGTAAAGTATAAATGGAAAATTGATTTGTTAACAATGAAAAACCAACAGCCTACTTTTGGAGTAATAGCAACTTTAGAGGAAAGCAGTAGGAGTTCTTGAGAGGTTATGGCAATGGAGCTGAAACCTGAGGACAAGTTAGCTCTGGTGCCCTTTCACTGCCAAGGAATCTTCAATAGGAAACCCTAGAAACAATCAGGTGATCCCAAAGGGCTGTGGGCCAGGAACTCTCCCCTGGAAACACAGCAATGACATCATCAACAGGAAGACAGCTGGCATTAAAGGGGTCATCCTCATCATCACTACACCATTGGCTGTCATCTGCTTGGTGCTCAACATCGTCATACCAGAAACAGGTAATGAAAAATGCAGACATATTTTTACAAAGTTTCTTGTATAACTAATAAACACTCAATAGTGCTTAATTTAGAAATAGTAAAATACACTTCAATTCAGTGACAAACGTTTTGTCAAGAAGTCTTCTTGAAAAGTTAAATTCAATTTATCATTGATTTTAAGTTTCTTTTAGTGTTTGTGATTTAAGCTTATAGTTCCATATTGGCTCCATCATCACTATACATGTTCCATTGGCTCCGATTAGCTTCAGTGTCATGGCCACTGCCTCTTCTATTTCAATTTGTGAGCAGCGTTACAGATACTGGAGGAACACATGTTTCTTTTTGTAATTAGGTTTTCTTTGTAATTGATCTGTATTTTTACCTTGGCCTTAGATACGTCTGCGGTTCCCCAGGACCTCCTTTTAGATGAGTTGTGAGACTCAATAGATTTTTTCTAGTAAAATAATTAAAACTTTAAATAGGTCGCTGTCTCACTTCCAGGACCTATAAAAAGACATATTGAGTTGCTAGTAGGGGCCAAAGTTAATCCAGGATTTGGAGATACTCTTTTGGGATACTTTTCCACCCTTCCCTTCCCTCAAAGTATATGCTGCCACAAAAAGGATCCACTAAAATAGCTACTGTTCCCAGTAAGGCTATAGATTTAGGTTTAATAGCTTGAACAGTTAAACCTTTTGTAGAAACAGTTGTTTATCGTTTAAACTACCATACACATTTTTAATAAAAAAGTAGAAGTGATTAGTATTTGTAGTCATCTCAACTTGTTTTTCTTTCAAATTGTACTTTGATTTTCATATACAGTATTAAAGTGGTTTACAGTGCATCAAGACTCAATTAATAATTACTTTTTTTTTTTTAAGTGAAAATCGAGGCAAAATCTTCATAAAAGAGGACATTTCTGATTAAACGTTTAGTAAAATACAAATGTGTTTAAACTGTTGCAGCCTTAATTTCCAGTTGTGAAAAAAGCTAAATAGCCAAGTGGAGCTGCCTTTGCAGGTGTGTAGCAAGGAGCACTTGAAGATTAAATGGTCAATTGTTGTTAGCAGCAACTTAAAAAAATCTACTAGTACAGTTACAAGAAAACATGTGATCCTCATCAATGAACAAACTAAGCAAAATACAGACCAGTGTGACTTTGGGCTGATAAGCCTTGTGTAAAAGATGTTTATGGAGAGGGCATAATGAGTGGGAAAGTGTACTGTAATTATCATATATTCTGGAAGTTTGATTACGGTATGTAACCCTATGGAATAAATCACACCAGCCAGCTGTATAAAGTAGAGGTTTTAATCTAGAAAGTCATGAGTTCAAATAATAAATAAAAACACGTATTCATCAATATCTGTTTACAGTGCTTTCTTAATCTTAAATCTGATCAGATTTATTTTGTACTAAAAGTTTAAACCATGAAAGGTAATGTTTTTTGCAGTTGTATAAAGCAGAAAAACGTGAATAAGGCAACACTTGAAATGTATTTGCTTACGATTGTAAGTCGCCCTGGATAAGGGCGTCTGCTAAGAAATAAATAATAATAATAATAATAATAATAATGACACACACTGGGGTTCTCTATAAAATCTAAATCTTGTTGCTTGTAAATCTGTACGATTCATGTAAACTTATTTACTGTCAATAAGAGTAACTTTGACCAGGACATACAAAGCGACACTTCAGTTTCTCTTTCAGTGCCAGTGAAACAGATCTCTGCAACCTGACACATAACCCCAGCAAGTGATTTAGATTGCGAGCCACACTGCAGTTAAAGCTTGTGACTGAAATGCTGCTGAGTGGTCTGCTATACAGAGCTGGCACAGCACTGCAGTCTTCCCTTTGGAAGTGCCAGCTGTTTGGAATTACTTAACAGCAATAGAGCACTGAAGTCACAGATACAGGCTTCTTACCAGAGCTGTTAGAAGTTGTAATCTGCCCGCATTCTATTGCTGGTTGTAACAGGGGTGTACTGTTACAGTGTGCGTATCCGCCGAGAGAACGTGAGAGACACAGAGGATTTGTATTTGAAACGGCGCTCAGACGTCCAGGTTTTATTAACTACAAGTAATGCAGGCAGTTGCAGTGGTTGGTGGCCAGAAATGGCGGCCCTAGTGTGGGAGGATATTTACAATACAATACAATGCATGAATAACAAAAATGGAAAACAAAACACTGTGCAAAAACAAATAAGAAATAAAAGGTGGCCAAGCACTAGTCCCACTGAAAGGGAGGTCCCGCTTCAGGAACCTTCTCCGTACATAAACTAAAATAAACTTGGGTAGGATTAATAAATCCCCTAAATTAATCCCTACCTCTGGACTTAAGGATCACAGTTAAACTTGCACTCATGAGGGTTCTTCTTCTTCTTCTTCTTCTTCTTCTTCTTCTTCTCCTTCTCCTCCTCCTCCTCCTCCTCCTCCTTTCTTCTCCTTTCTCCTCCTTCAAGCACTGACCCCAACATCAAACAAAAGGACAAAGGAACTTGCTTTTCAGCCTCTTTTTAAAGGCAGGTGACCATGGTTAAATGATTGTCACTTGTTCAATTCACCCCTGGCCACCTGCTGCACATTCATTTTAATTAGGCAAGCAGGGAGGTCTAACCTCCCAGCCCTGTCATCCAATTAAATAAATTAAACACATTATTATTTACAAACCAAACCAAAACCATATTTTATTTAGACACCCAAATCAAAACATACTATTTACAGGGACAGGCCTCAGCCCTGCCACACTGGTGTAGAATTATGACAGCAACATTCTTTTTTTTTTTTTTTTTTTTTTAGTCGCTGACTGGGGGGGGAGATGAACACACGCTGTCCTCCGAAGCGTGTGCTGTTAGCTGCCCTCTTCTTTACACACTGCAGGCTCACCATGAAGCTACCTCAGAGCTACAGCGTTGGAGGACAACGCAGCTCTGGGGAGCTTACAGGCAAGCCCACAGGCGCGTGGCCAGACCATAGGGTCGAGGACACCCTGGCCGACCTAAGCCCTCCCCCCCCCCGGGCGGCGCTCGGCCAATTATGCGCCGCACCCTGGGAGCTCCCGTCCACGGTCGGCAATGGAATAGCCTGGACTCGAACTGGCGACGTCCAAGCTATGGGGCGCATCCTGCACTCCACGTGGAGTGCCTTTACCGGATGTGCCATTTGGGAGCCTCCAACAGCAACATTCTTGATAAAGATTCAGTGGTAACACTTGACATAAAGACCTTGAAATTTAAACGTTTTATTAATTCAGGCTGTGACAGGAATGATGAGTGGTGACGTCAGGCCAGAGTGCAGGAACTAAAAACACACAGGTATTTGCAGTTCAAAACGCGCTTTCAGCGCCATTTTTATTAAACAAAAATAAATAAAATATTTAAACAAAAAAAGACAGACACTTTGCTCACAGAGCACAAAATAAATAATTAAACAAAAAGAAATCACTAACACAAAAACACAGGTCAGGCTGGGCAGATCGCCGTCACTGTTCCTGTTTACTGTTTACTTTTAAATTTCAATTTCTCTCTCCTCTCGCTCTCCCGTTCCTCCTCTCGAACACCCACCCCGAGTGCCGAGAGCTGCAGGCTTTTATTAAGGTGAACCATCTCCCAATTAGCAACAAAATTAATCCCGTAATTAATTCGGGAGATGGTTCACCTTCTGCACGAGTTTTTTTTAAACTGTGGATGGGACTACCCATCCACGCTAAACAAAATATAAAACAAAAACACGGCTATGCCGACAATACATAACAATACCAAAACATACGGCGCTCGCCATCATATAAATAATCAATAAATCATAAAACAAAACAAATACAAAAGCATACTGCACAGGGGCGGAGGGGAGACCCCGATCTAAAAATAAAACGAACAAACACATATCAATAAGCAGGGCTTACTACCGCCCTGCTACATATCCCCCCCCTTGTGCAACGCACACTTGGCCCCAACGGCCACCTTCCCCCTCAGTCTCAAAGTCCCGGAAGAGGGGGAAGCAAGTTGCTTCTGGGGGGTGGCCATGGTGGAATCTCTTGCCCCCCCCAATTCTTTGTGGCCGGCAGCTCCCTCTTCCGGGGCTCCCGCCACACTCTATCCTGCCACGAAAGTGCGGCTGGGGGAGCTGGTCTCCTGACCTCCCCCCCCTTCTTCATGGCCGGCAGCTCCCTCTTCCGGGGCTCCCTCCACACTCTATCCTGCCGCGAAAGTGCGGCTGGGGGAGCTGGTCTCCTGACCTCCCCCCCCCTTCTTCATGGCCGGCAGCTCCCTCTTCCGGGGCTCCCGCCACACTCTATCCTGCCACGAAAGTGCGGCTGGGGGAGCTGGTCTCCTGACCTCCACCCCCTTCTTCATGGCCGGCAGTTCCCCTCCGTGGGGCTCCGACCACATGATCTCCGGCCGCGAAAGTGCGGCTGGGGGAGCTGGTCTCCTGACCTCTCCCCCTTTCTTCATGGCCGTCAGTTCCCTTCCGTGGGGCTCCGGCCATAGTGTAGTGACCCCAGGCGAAGCCGGATCCCTGGCGACCCCAGGCGACGGCAGCAGCAGCGGACCCTCGGGAGGCGACGGCAGCAGCAGCGGACCCTCGGGAGGCGAACTCGGGAGGGGAGCCCCTGGCCATGGAGGCGGCAGCGGGAGCTCCACTTCTCCCTCGTACCCTGAAACTATAAATGCGGAGCCGCAGGCAGCCCCAGGCGATGCAGAACAGCCATCCCCAGGCAATGGCAACGGTGGGAGGGGAGCCCCTGGCCATGAAGGCGACAGCAGGAGCTCCTCCTCTTCTGGCGGCCAAGGCGGCAGGGGCTCCTCCCCTTCTGGCGGCCAAGGCGGCAGGGGCTCCTCCCCTTCTGGCGGCCAAGGCGGCAGGGGCTCCTCCCCTTCTGGCTGCAGCGGGGAAACCAGCAGGCCTGCTCCTTCTGCTGGTGGTGGGAGCGACACCCAGTCCTCCCAGGGCGGTGGAGGTGGAACCAGCAGGAACTCTCCCTCTGCTGACGGAGGCGGGAGCGACACACAGTCCTCCCACGGAGACGGAGGTGGCACCAGCAGGTATTCTCCCTCTGCTGGCGGAGGTGGGAGCGACACCCAGTCCTCCCATGGTGGTGGAGGTGGAACCAGCAGGACCTCACCCTCTGCTGGCCGAGGCGGGAGTGACACACAATCCTGCCCCGGAGACGGAGGTGGCACCAGCAGGTATTCTCCCTCTGCTGGCGGAGGTGGGAGCGACGCCCAGTCCTCCCATGGTGGTGGAGGTGGAACCAGCAGGAACTCACCCTCTGCTGGCGGAGCCGGGAGCGACACACAGTCCTCCCACGGAGACGGAGGTGGCACCAGCAGGTATTCTCCCTCTGCTGGCGGATACCTGGGCTCCCCCCTCTTGGGCTGTGGACGCACCGGCTCCTCCCTCTTGGGCTGTGGACGCTCGGCCTCCTCCCTTTTGGGCTGTGGACGCACCAATTCCTCCCTCTTGGGCTGTGGACGCTCAGTCTCCTCCCTCTTGGGCTGTGGACGCACCGACTCCCTCTCCAGGTCCGTGTTCCCTTTCCGCCTCCTCCTCACCTTCCGCTCTCTCCCCTCTGCTGGTGGAGGTGGGGGAGGAGGCAGAGGCAGCTCTTGCTCCTCTTCTCCTGTGAGGGGGCAGTTCACTGGGAAATGCCCCCACTCCCCACAGATACAGCAACAGTATGGAACGCTCCTGCTGTGGAGGAGGGCTTCCCAGCTAACCTCCTGTGGCTGTGGACGTCCGGCCTTCCCCCTCTTGGGCTGTGGACGCTCCGACTCCCCCCTCTTGGGCTGTGGACGCACCGACTCCCCCCTCTTGGGCCATTCGGGCTCCTCCCACTCAGACGCAGGACATTCGGGCTCCTCCCACTCACGCGCAGGACGTTCAGGCTCCTCCCACTCCAGGTCTGGGTCTTCCTCCTGCCATATGGGGAAGGTGCCAGGGGACAAGTGCCAGGGCTCCCCACAATTAAAGCACTATTCCTTCCCCCACAGGCAGGTGAGGCAGACTTGCTGCGGCCATTGCTGCTTCTCCTTTCCTCTTCTTCCTCCCACCTTTCCTCTTCTTCCTCCCATCCTCCTCTTCCTCACACACAGGAAAAAAAAACAAAAAAACAAAAAACAAACTGAAGTACCCTTTCTGGCCTGAGTCCAGGAGGCGCTGGTGATCCCACGCTGGACACCACGTGTGACAGGAATGATGAGTGGTGACGTCAGGCCAGAGTGCAGGAACTTAAAACACACAGGTATTTGCAGTTCAAAATGCGCTTTTAGCGCCGTTTTTATTAAACAAAAATAAATAAAATATTTAAACAAAAAAGACATTTCGCTCACAGAGCACAAAATAAATAATTAAACAAAAAGAAATCACTAACACAAAAACACAGGTCAGGCTGGGCAGATCGCCGTCACTGTTCCTGTTTACTGTTTACTTTTAAATTTCAATTTCAATTTCTCTCCTCTCGCTCTCCCGTTCCTCCTCTCGAACACCCAGCCGGAGTGCCGAGAGCTGCAGGCTTTTATTAAGGTGAACCATCTCCCAATTAGCAACAAAATTAATCCCGTAATTAATTCGGGAGATGGTTCACCTTCTGCACGAGTTTTTTTTAAACTGTGGATGGGACTACCCATCCACGCTAAACAAAATATAAAACAAAAACACGGCTACGCCGACAATACATAACAATACCAAAACATACGGCGCTCGCCGTCTTATAAATAATCAATAAATCATAAAACAAAACAAGGGGCGGAGGGGAGACCCCGATCTAAAAATAAAACGAACAAACACATATCAATAAGCAGGGCTTACTACCGCCCTGCTACACAGGCTTTTTTTTTTTTTTTAAACGGAAGCAATCCAATTAGCTATTTAAACAAAAGACAGACCCTAGTTTATATATAATAGAAAGGAATTCATTTAAATTAATCTCAATGCATTATACATTTCAACCATTTGGAAATCCTTATTCCAAATCCTTATTCATATAATCTTCTAATTCCTGTAAACTGTTAAGGGCAATTAATACTGAAAAACAAGAACAAAGGTCATTCAAAAAGGATATAGCTGCTCTAGAATGAGTGCAAAGAAGAGCGACCAGAATTATTCCTGGTTTAAAAGGCATGTCATATGCAGACAGGCTAAAAGAACAGCAGTGGAGTAGTGGTTAGGGCTCTGAACTCTGGAGGGTTGTGGGTTCAATCCCAGGTGAGGGACACTGCTGTTGTACCCTTGAGCAAAGTACTTTACCTAGATTGCTCCAGTAAAAACTGTATAAATGGGTAATTGTATGTAAAAATAATGTGACATCTTGTAACCATTGTAAATCACCCTGGATAAGGGTGTCTGCTAAGAAATAAAATAATAAAAGAATTGAATCTATTAAGTCTTGAACAAAGAAGACTACACTGCGATCTGATTCAAGCATCCAAAATTCTAAAAGGTATTGACAGTATCGACCCAGGGGACTTTTTCGACCTGAAAAAAGAAGCAAGGACCAGGGGTCACAAATGGAGATTAGATAAAGGGGCATTCAAAACAGAAAATAGGAGGCACTTTTTTACACAGAGAATTGTGGGAGTCTGGAAACAACTCCCCAGTAATGTTGTTGAAACTGACACCCAGGGATTCTTCAATAAGCTGCTTGATGAGATTCTGGGATCAATAAGCTACTATCAACCAAACGAGCAAATGGGCCGAATGGCCTCCTCTCGTTTGTAACCTTTCTTATGTTCTTAACATAAATTGCTGATTTTTCTTACAAACGAATACAATCTGCAGTCTGCTGTACACATCCCTTCCTGTTCAGGCATTCATGAATCTTCTCATCTATTCAACAGGCCATCCGACTTCAGTGACCTCCCCATTAAATTGAACTTGCCTACGGGTGCTGCCGTCAGTGTGTTCCTCATGTTTCAGTTGTCTTTGTAACTCAGGCCAGCCAGGATTAGTAGTGCTGCTGTACAAATTAACTTGGCTTACTTGGGTCTTTCCGTGATGCTATCTTTTCATGCAACGGAACCCCTTTTAAATCTTTTGCTCACCCCTTTTTTGAAAGTCACAGATATCATTTATATAACACATATACTGTGCTGCTTATACATCACTGCTCAAAACAATCGAGAGATACTCATATTTGCAGTTTTCCACCAAACCTATGTTACTAAATTATGAAAGGGTTTTAAAAATGCAACATTTTTTTCCCCCAGTGTTATTTCCTTCCCTGTGTTATGGACACTCCACAAATATACCAGTGCATTTCAAATGCATTTACTGAGGAACTAGAATGTTATATTGCTGCTTGATTTGATTTGGGTTTTCCTAAAACCCTTTTTTCCTAGCGTTAATTGAATTGGGCCCTCACTGTTATATTTTCCAGTTTGTCTGCCAGAGTGTGACAAACTGGGTGCGTTCACAGAGATCATTCTGCGCAAATTCTGAGCAGAATCTGACCAATTTAGCCAATGGGTGCATTCACAGAGATAATTCTTAGGAGATCATTGGCTGGTCAGATTCTGCACAGAATCTGCGCAGAATGATCTCTGTGAACGCACTCATTATAAGCATTTCATTACCAACAATGATCAGGGTGTATATTTATATGTGTGGTTAGCTAAGACTTTATACAGCTTAAAGAGTAAGGAGCAGGGTTCCAAAAAATATAACGTTACACGCCCCTACATGTTGCTACAACTGTTTAAATAATGTACCTGTAATTTGTATTTTCATTGTTAACATCCTGACAACTTTTTACACTTATAACTTTAAAGTGTGTTTCAAAGCTCTTTTCAAAATGTCCGCGTGTGGCAAAGTGGCTAGTGAAGGGGAACAGGTGTAGCGGTGATGCGATGCAGGAGTGAACAGGCAGACAACGGTATACAGTGGAAAAATGGTGTTTTATTTATAATCCAGGTCTGGTGACCGTTAACTAATAAACCCCCGGCTATACACACCAATGTGTAAAGCACGGGGATAACAAAACAGGGCACAGTCCCGAACAAAAAGAACACACGGTCACCAGTCCTGGGTGAGTGCAGTAGTGCTGGTGCTTAGTGCAAACACAAGTATTTCCGTGACGTTTAGTGCAGTGGTGCTCCGGATTGTGCTGACCCTCGGCGACAGCTCCGGAGATGTGCTCTAACTGTCTGGTGAAGTAAAACACAAACAATTACCACACAGACAAACACAACACCAAAAACACGTATCACGTCTCTTTTATTTTCGTTATTGAGAGCTCCTCTCTCAGTCCTTCTCTCTCTCACGTTTAACCCAAACGAAGGAAAAGAACAGCGTTACCCTGGCCCCTATATGTAATCCCGCATGATATCTAGGTAAACGGTTGCAGCTGCCTTTTTACTTGCAGCTGCCCCTTGTTTACCTGTCAAATCAATACGGTCTTACAACAGAGTCTCGCTTCCTTCCAGGCTGACCCACTTCCCGGTCCCGGAAACGAACTGTCAGGCCAGCCCTTCCAGATACTTCTCCTCCCGTTCTTTAGCGCCCTCACAGGTCGGGAGGAAGATTTATCACCAGAACTCATTGTATTTCTGTCACACCGCTCTAGTGCACTGATAGTGTGAGATCTGTCCTCTAAATCACTGCAATTAAATCACTGCAAGCGATTAAAGCTTTTGCGTTCCATACCACCTCATGGGTTGTTATTGCTGGGTTATCTGTTTGACAATGTGGGCAATAATCCTTACACTATCGGTGCACTAGAGCTTTGAAACAGACTTTAAAGTTATAAGAGTAAAAAGTTGACAGGATTTTAACAATGAAAAGAACAATTACAGATACGTTATTTAAACAGTTGTAGCAACACATGGGGACGTGTAACGATATATATATTTTTGGAACCCCGCTACTCTTTAGCTGGACTGCAGGTCCATTACCAGTATCAGTTTTCTGGTGGAACACACAACTATTGTGGGTGCTTGGAAATAAGAAGTGGCTGGTTGGTGTTTTTCATGTCATCACACTTCACACTTTGCTGAGCTGGATGATGCCACCACCCAAAACCACAAGTTTAGAGGACATTGGAAACTCCCATACAAAAACATTTCCTGTGAAATGTATGCTTGTCTCCTTTTTCAACTACGCTTCTGTTTAGTTGAATATTTTAGTTAATAAATTATGCATTTGGAATACATGTACAGTATTTCATAAAAATACATACATTCTGCCCAACTGTCACTGTATTGGTCGATACAATTTACTCTCAACCGGCATTCATTGTTGGGTTTAATGTGCACTTCAGTTATCACCTTTCAGATGTCATGGGCTGCCATTGTTGTTGCAGTGTCGGACACAGATGTTCCAATTTAGGCAGTCTTCCGCTATCCTTTTGGCCTGGTTCATCATTGTGTCTTCCCATTTTACAACCAGCTAACACCTTATATTTGGCACAGTCGAATACATGGCCTGTCATGTGACTCAGCTCTGTTTAATATCATTGATTTACGGTTTCTAATAAAGTGACCACATCCTGTATATTTATATTCTCTCTTCCACGAGCAATGCCAGGGAGGACACTTCATTATTAAAAACTTGTATGTAGATTTATTATTGAACCTGGCAACCTCAAGTTTGCTGATTGACTCAATACCCATTAAGATCACCCTCATTTCCAAATAACAGTTTCCAAAGCCACAGAAGAGCATTTCTTTGCATACTGAGCAAGAAAAACACACCCTGAGGCCTTTATTAACCTCACAGATGATCTCAAATAGATAAAAGTAAACCTGTTCAAGGATAAGATAAAAGTAAACCTGTTCAAGGATAAAATCACACCCCAGAGTACAGAGCTGTGATAAATAGAACTTAACATGCTTGTGTGACAGCCAAATGTTGGGACCACAGCTCTAAATTTAAAAAGCAATTTCCTGAAACTGTGGACTGTCATTTACAGCTGGCCACTGCGCCACACTTACAACAACAACATCACTGTGTGTCTGTCAGACCTCATCCCTCCCATCAGGGTGTGTTCTTTTATAGAAACCTTAGTCCTCTGTCTCGTTGTGTGAGTCTGCTGCGCTGCTGTTTTCCAGGTACAGTGGTGTCTGGGCTGACCCTGCTCTGCTGCTCGGTGCCCCCAGCACTGACAGGAGGAGTGGTGGGCAACGATGAGAGGCTGGCTCTGGTGTGTTTCAACCTGTGGGTGGGGCTTGCTCAGCTCTTCACTGTCACCTTCCTGCTCATCGGCTGGGTCTGGAGCATCACCTGGGGAGTCATCATGCTGGTTCTCTTCTGTACGTATCCGTCCCATATTCCTTTCATTCGTTATAAAAGTATATATCAACCCACCTTACTTCATAAACCCACAGTCCCCACTGAGATATAGGTATATATATATATATATATATATATATATATATATATATATATATATATATATATATATATATATATATATATATATATGTATATATATATATATATATATATAGTGCCTTGCAAAAGTATTCAGACCCCTGACCAATTCTCTCATATTACTGAATTACAAATGGTACATTGAAATTTCGTTCTGTTTGATATTTTATTTTAAAACACTGAAACTCAGAATCAATTATTGTAAGGTGACATTGGTTTTATGTTGGGAAATATTTTTAAGAAAAATAAAAAACTGAAATATCTTGCTTTCATAAGTATTCAACCCCCACACATTAATATTTGGTAGAGTCACCTTTCGCTGCAATAACAGCTTTAAGTCTTTTGGGGTAAGTATGTACCAGCTTTGCACACAGTGTCGGAGTGATTTTGGCCCATTCTTCTTGGCAGATTTGCTCCAGGTTGTTCAGGTTGGTTGGACGACGCTTGTGGACCGCAATTTTCAAATAGTGCCACAGATTCTCAATGGGATTGAGATCAGGACTTTGACTGGGCCACTGTAGGACATTCACCGTTTGGCCTTGTGCTTGGGATCATTGTCCTGCTGAAAGGTTAATTTCCTCCCAAGCTTCAGTTTTTTAGTGGACTGAAGCAGGTTCTCTTGCAGTATTTCCCTGTATTTTGCTCCATCCATTCTTCCTTCAATTTTAACAAGATGCCCAATCCTTGCTGATGAGAAGCATCCCCACAGCATGATGCTGCCACCACCATACTTCAATGTAGGGATGGTATGTCTTGAGGCATGGGCAGTGTTAGGTTTGCGCCACACATAGCACTTTGAGTTTTGGCCAAAAAGCTCTATCTTGGTCTCATCTGACCACAAAACCTTTTACCACATCGCAGCTGGCTCACTCTCATGCTTTCTGGCAAACTCCAGACGTGCTTTCAGATGGTACTTTTTGAGTAACAGCTTCTTTCTTGCCACCCTCCCATACAGGTCACTGTTATGCAGAGCTGTTGATATGGTTGACTGGTGCACCATTACTCCACTCCCAGCCACTGAACTCTGTAGCTCCTTCAAAGTGATTGTTGGCCTCTCTGTGGCTTCTCTCACAAGTCTCCTTCTTGTTTGAGCGCTGAGTTTTGAGGGACGGCCTTTTCTTGGCAGTGCCTGGGTGGTGTGATGCAGCTTCCACTTCCTGATTATTGATCCAACTGTGCTCACTGGGATATCCAAACACTTGGATATTATTTTGTACCCTTTCCCTAATCTATGCATTTGTATTACTTTATCTCTAACTTCTGCAGAATGCTCTTTGGTCTTCATTTTCCTTCAGATTCACAGCCTGACCAATGATCCTTCAACAGTGAGGTTTTTATCCAGAAAATGTGACAGCAACTTTAATGGTTCACAGGTGGAGGCCAATGGTAAGGTAATTGTGTCCTCGTTAGGGCAATTTCTTTCATCGGTGTAAACTGGGAGCTTCCACAGCACAGGGGTTGAATACTTATGCAAGCAAGATATTTCAGTTTTTTATTTTTCTTAAAAATATTTCCCAACATAAAACCAATGTCACCTTACAATAATTGATTTTGAGTTTCAGTGTTTTAAAATAAAATATCAAACAGAACGAAATTTCAATGTACCATTTGTAATTCAGTAATATGAGAGAATTGGTCAGGGGTCTGAATACTTTTGCAAGGCACTATATATATATATATATATATATATATATATATATATATATATATATATGTATATATACATATATAATATATATCTATATATATATATATATATATATATATATATATATATATATATATATATATATAATATATTTTTTTTTTAAACTTCAAAAGCGCTATCTGATATTTTTTAAGTGATCGTGCTTTTTACTGTAAAAGCTATGTAGCTGTACACCTAACATGTGGTCATTTCAAACCAGGCTACAGTTTAAAAGACATCCTGAAAATTAGACACTCCAAATTCAGACTTTCTGTCTTAACAATATTTAATGTTTTGTTTGAGATTAAATTACATTACTTATCTATGTAACCTGATTTCCTATGTCCTCATCTTTTCTTGTGTAATTCCTACTGTTGTTACACAAACCACCTCGGCACTCAAACTTTTGTGTGTCATTTTCTTCTTGTCTTTATTTTGTTAAGTTTTATTTATATAGTAAAACTGCAATAGTTATTATAACCTCCTGATGACTTTATAAATATACAGTATAGCTTTTATGCGTGGTGTATTGATGTAACCTTTAGGCACGGCATATGTAGGATTCAAGCAGAAAGCTTTTCATCAAGAGTGGGACAATAAATAAATACATTCGGTTCCACTCACATGCTCCTAAGTCCATTTCATTTCAAGCTTTGTAAACGGCAGGTGCAGTGAACCTTGAAACACCTGTTTGCTTTGTGGTGTTCGGCTACTGCTGTTTTGTTAATTACTAACTAAAAAGGAATATTTGATTTTCTAGATGATGTGGTACTGCATCACTATTAACCACACCATGCATTATTATTATGTGTTTGTTTATTTAGCAGACGCCTTTATCCAAGGCAACTTACAGAGACTAGGGTGTGTGAACTATGCATCAGCTGCAGAGTCACTTACAACTACATCTCACCCGAAAGACAGAGCACAAGGAGGTTAAGTGACTTGCTCAAGGTCACACAATGAGTCAGTGGCTGAGGTGGGACTTGAACCAGGGACCTCCTAGTTACAAACCCTTTTCTTTAACCACTGGACCACACAGCCTCCTAGCCAGTTGACCCCAAAAACATTTGATTTGCTCTTACTGAAACAGCTATTCAGGTTTTTTTAACAAACATTAATTTTGATTACAATTCAATGAACTTTAAGATGGGGACCATTTTGAGTTGTTTAAAAGATACTGGACGATCAATACAAATGGATACATTGCGCTCTGTTTGTTTTCCTAAAACCCTTTTCCCCCCAGATACTGTGTATGGGGCCCTTAGTCCATAGGAGTGATCCTGTGGATACTTTTAACTTGTTGAACTAGTTTTTATCATTCTCATTTTAGTGTTATGACAACCAATGTATCCACATTTCCCAATATGGGTGAGTATTCTTGTTGAACTAGTTTTTTTTTTTTTTTTTTTTCAGTTTAGGACTACTCGCTCTGACCTGCAAGTATGTGCATGTTAGCAATTATCTTCCTTCAGGCTTTTGCCTGTAAAAATCATGCAGATGCCAAGACCTAAATTCAAACAGGTGCAGATTATAGGACCACTGCCAAGGCACATTAAGTGTACAGCTAATATGTAGCTACATGTTTTGTTCCAGGATTTTAATAAAAAGTCAGCTATGTGCTTCTGCTTTGAATTTGGCTTCAACTGAATCACACAAAGAAAGTAAATGGTGTAGTAAACTAGTTTTCTACAGAAACATTATTTCGGGGTACTTTTTATACTCATTCTTTTTAGAAGATGTAGGTTAGCTAGCACTTGGTTACAAATAAACAATCTTAAAATTGAAAATAGTTTTCATGAACTGAAAACCTGATTTAACTATACAAAATGGAATTTAATATTTTATCATACATTATAGGAATTTTGTTGTTTGTTTGCAACAAGGCAAATGACACCACCCGATTTGATTGTTATTCTGTGAAAGTCTCCCACTTCTGCATTCTAATTTCTGTGTTCCCAATGCCTGGGGATATGGCAGGCAGGAAATTGAAAAGTTAACTCATATCAGTGTCATAGAAAATTACAATATATATATTATTTCACTGGACTGACTTATCTCTTAACATTGAACCATTTATCTGTCCAGAACCAAGCATTATTTTAATAACAACATACATATTATTTATAACAATATACATATTGCTGCATTTTTGAAGGAGACCGCATGCAACATTAAATACAGATGAAGCATGGAGGTATCAGAAACAGTGGGTAAGGACAGAGTTCAAAACAACATATTTTATACAGAAATGTTTGTGTGCATGTGTCTGTGTGTGAACTAAGTAATTCTACAGCATTTCTATAATTTTTCTGCAGATCTAAAGAGGATCGCTCACTGCACTATGCCAACGCAAGCAGAGGCAGCAGCATTCTCCACTTCAAGCGAGAGTGGTCATTCCATTGCGATCAGTCAGATTTGCATGTAGTATTGGATCCGCCGAGATGCACAAAATAAAATACGCCTCAGCAAGCCTGTAAACTGTTCCAGTTTAATGCTTCCCCAATGACATGCATCCTTACTGCAGGGGGAGGGAGTGGGGAGGGAGAAGAGTTTGTTACAACTGCACCGCTCTAATTAGCCCACATATCTTGGCTGCTTATATGATACCGGCACAATGTAGCCAAAAGTTATTTATACTGTGGCAGTTTTTTTAATTTTATTCACACTTCTTTTTTCATCCTTTTTGGGGCTTAAAATATATCGCCACTTAATGTGTCAACTCATAATACTCGAATCAATGAAGGTGACCTTCAAAATGATTGGCATCACAGGTGACCAAAGTGAAGGACAGCATAAAAATGAATGATGGAAATATATACCTCTCATCAGCACAGCCTGCGGTGGTTGAATTGCAGAAAGCTGACGATTGATTTCTAATGGAGTATGAGATTTCGGTGGAGATCAACTGGACTTACAGTAGTAGGCCGTAGTTCTTGGAAGAAATTATAGAGGAGCTAACATACTTGGTATTATCTACCAAAACATTATAAAATATTAGTGTGAACATTATCAAGCTAAATTGGTCAAATATTTTATTTAAATAAATGACAATTGATCCACATCATTTGTTTGATATGCCTTAAATATTTCAACCGTGAGATTCATACAGTACTTTATATTGTTGTGTTTGAGCGTTTATAATATTAGTTTGTAGTGTGTTTCTCGCACTTCTCTCTGCTAGTCAGGACAAAATAACTAGAAACACCTGCCACCTATAGCAATTGCTTTATTGTGAATGGGCAGTCCCTTACATGAACAATTTGTAATGCAAATGGCATTCCTAACATACGTTTTGTAATATAAAAAATCCTGTTGCAAGTAGGTTTCTGTCACCACAGGAAGTATAAATGCCAGATTTTGATATAGGGCTGTGTGGCAAAGTGGTGAGTGGATACAGCGGCGTGTATCACTCGGTATTTGTAAATCCCCTGGTTTGACCCGTAACCAAAAAGTCCAGTTTTACACACCAACACTAAACACAAACACAGTTCTTAGTGATAGTGAAAAGTGGTGTATTACAGTTCTCCGTGAAATGCAGGTGTGAAAGTGATGTCCGGGTTTATGCTGGCTTCTGCTACAGCTCCGGATCGTGTTATAGGAAGTCTAGTTTAAAACAAACAGACAGTTATAACAAACACTAACAGACAAAACAAATTCACGGTTTACAGTACGGTAACACAGGTTCCTTGTAGGTTGTCTCTAACCATTTACCAAGGAACAGATCACGTCAGCTATGACCCCTATTTATATCCATGCTCATGACCCTTAGTTTAACGAGCGCATCCGCTCCTCCAATCCTCAGATGCCACACCGTTTAACGTCTGGGTCAATGAGTTTGGGTACCGTAGCTGTGCCCCTTTCCTAAATGACCAACTTCCACCTACCCTACAGAATAAATAGTTGTGCCATTTAGTTAAGGGTACTCTGTTCCCGTTACACCGTGCCCTCACAGGTCGAGAGGGAGATCTAACACCAAGCACCATTCGATCTCTGTCACAGGCTGATAGTAGGTACTTCATGCAGATTTCCACCCCTCATACCATGTTTCATCCCAATGATATCAACAAAATGATACAATGACAAGGATCGGTTTTATTGGGAGATATGACGTCATAGCCCTGCTGATTTCTCAGGACATCCTTATGGCTCACTTTAAACCTATTTTTGTTAGTTGTTTTTCATTTCAAATTACCTCACAGTTACAGAGTATGTGTTGTTTAAGGGATAATGGCATTGCTGTGGAGTGTTACAATCCTGAGTTCCATTATTAAGGCCTGAGACTGGAAATCGAGGGCATTATTTAAACAAAGGGGTTTCATTATTACCAAGTAATGTGACACAGCAATGCTTGGTCACTATCACAGCTTTTGAAAGTTATTTATTTACTGTAGCTCTGTTTGTATGAAATAATCATTGAAGTCCGTTGAAACAGTTTTTTTGAGAGGAGGGCACAAGTGTTCCTGTGAAGCATTTTAGTGGAATCTTTTCCATTATTGAATTATAACAGAACAGCTGACCTCCATAGAAAATAATGGGAGAGCAGTGTCTGGTTGTTGTATAATATAGGATATCGCCACTTTGCGTGTCTCACAACGCATCTGAGGCGATTTGTTGTGATACAGGCAAAGTATGATACCGCTACCCCCTTCCCGCCCACCGCCGTCGTGGACATTCATTCCCATCAGGGGATAATCATGTAGATTACAGGAGGACAAGCTTTACAATTCAGACTCTAAATAGCTAAATATGAGTGTTTCCCATGGGCCTGTTTCAGCTCCTGCATGTGACTCCACTAAGCTGTGAACCAGACTGCATTACAACATGAGGCCAAGAGGACCTTTAAACATTTGGCTGTTGTTTGTTTGGCTGTAATTGTGTCTGGCCAGATTCACTAGCATGTACATGTACTCCAGTGCAAACCAGGCACCAGGTTTTTTTTTTTTTTTCAAATCAGGGAAAACAAACCGATTATGAATCCGAACTAGCAAAACACAAATGCAAATGTTTTCCTGGAGCTTTGCAAATTAGCCCGTAACTCTTCAAAAATATATTCTCTACTTCTATTATATTCCTGAGTGTGCATGATAAATGCATGCAAAAATAACTTTTTCACAGGTAATAATATTGCAGGTGGTTTAAAAATGTCTGTGTCTGTATAAACACTGCACTGCCAAATTATGTAACAGAATTGGCCTAATAATAAAGTTTGGGTGCCAGGAAAACTTCCCAATAAAAAGAAAAACACAACTCGTTACTCTGACCTTGTAGCAAAACTAAGTTTCTCCCTACGTGACCCTACAATATAGAAATTACAACTGTCTCTTGATAACTTAACAGAGAATATGGTTTTAAATAAACACCAATTAACATTTATTCCATAACCAGTACTGTCACTTATTTCTTCACACTACACAAAACACACATTTTCAAAAGCATTCTTCCTCAACACCTTTAGTTCTCAATTAGTTTCAAATTACTGATAACAACATATCTATTAAGAACCATACAATTGTATATTTCTTAGCTTACATGATTATCCTTAGCATAGCATAAGCAATTAAACTGAATAGCCAATAAGATTTTTTTATAGTTAAATGGTAATAATTAAATTACTCATATTGAGCCCCCAAAGGATTAACTGTAGTTGTTCCTCAGGTACAGTGCTTTACACACAGCAAACACATTCACAAACTATCTGTATCACATGTTGTGCAAACAGCAACTCAGTTTAAATGATTTATATGCAAATAACCAATTTTATACAATTTTTAAATAGAGAAAGCACATTCATATATCATTCTATATCACAGGTCACATTGTACCAAACCTGAAAACATCAGATGTGTATTGCAATATAAGCCAGAGATCTGGGGAATACATGCCAGTAATGTTTGAATTCAATGTGTGCATATACTATTTGCCTAGAACTTGCAGAGGTTGAGGTGTGTGAACAGTATAAGTCTTTTAAAAAGCACACCAAATTAAACTGAAGGGGATTTGGAAGGAATTTGAAACCAGTGGCACATGTTCGAGTTAGGGGAGGCCGACAAGTAGGAAGCATACAATCCAATTTGACAAAACTTGAAGTGCTCAAACTGTACCAGAATCAGATGGTATTTGTCATAGTCTGAATGATTAAAGCTTGCCACTGTACTTATGTGCAGTGAATGTTATACACTAGATGTGTCTATAATGATTTCCATTACATGAGAGTAGATGTTAAAACTTCATGCTGATTTGAACTGTGATCAATCAGCATCTCCATCCATTTGCGTGGATATTGTTTCATCCCCTTGTGTACCAAAACCATACATAAAACTCAAAATTAATTTGTATATGACAATTTAGAAAGTTTACCAAGAACGGTGGACCTACATAACCAGTCAAGGGACTACAACTGCTTCCCTTTGTGTGACCCATACTAACCACTATAATTTGCTGACTGTACTAACCACAACACACACGCAAGAGCTCCTTTATCTAAAATAAGTATGTGAGAGGGTTTAGGGAATGGAATAGCATAACAGGGGCTTATCTGAGCCACAAATAGCTGAGTGCAGAAACGCAGATAAAGTAAGTCAGGAGATATCATTTATTCCATGACATTGGGCAATAATGTCTATGTAAAGGCTGACTATGAAGAAATGAAAAGATGTCTGGCAGGTAAACCATGAAATATCTGATGTTGATTTATTCTAAAAAAAATTGCAGAAAAAAGTTTTGGAAAACATGTCCCTTGGCTCTGGATAAGACCTAGTGTATTTCATCACTTTTATCTACAGCAGGGGTTCTCAATCGGGGGGCCTTGTGGAGGTTTCAAGCGGTCCTCCAAAAATTAACCAGAGAATGTGTTATTTTCCCTGCATGCTTATGACACGCTGAAACCTATTAGCTTCAGCATGTCATAAGCATGCGCAGAAATGAACGCGTTCTCAGGTAACGTAACACGTTCTCAGATTACATATGGTCTAATAGGGCTATTTCAGTAGGAGCACGACAGATTACAAAGCAGAGGAAAAATCATTGGAAACACACACAATAAATACCAGATATTCATACATTTTTTATTTGACCATCAGCATCAAAACAACAAAACCCACAGAATGATGATACAGAACTTCCTTCAACAAGTTCAACTGTAAGGGCTGAAGAACAGAGAGGAGGTGGTGTTGTGAGTAAAAAAACATAAAGCCATTATTAACCCTGCAAAATGAAGGAAATACGAAAACAACTACTTGAACATTTTTTCTGAGTGAAAGGCTAAGGAACTGCTTGGTACTAAAACCATAATGAAATCCACAACTACTGTGGATAAAAAGCTTGTAGTGTCATTGTACATAGTGACGCAGAAAATAGCTAAAGCAAAAATATTGCAAACGATTGCTGAGGAGTTGATAATGCTGTGTGCCATTGAAATTGTAAAGGAAATGTTTGGAGAGCAGAAGGCCAAGGAACTGGCAAAAATACCAATGTCAAATGACACTGTCAAACAACGGATCGCTTTTATGTCAATAGACATAGTTTTGCAGTGCATTGATTGGCTGTGTTGATTTTGCTATATAACTCGATGAATCCATAGACATTTGTAAAATGTCCAATTTACTCGCCTATGTTCGGTATGTGTGGAATAAGGGAATAAAGGGAGACTTTTTGTTTTGCAAGCAGCTCAAGACAACAACAAAGTCACACGATATTTTCAAACTATTGGACACATTGCTTTTTACACAAGAGGCACTTGCTGTGAAAGATATTGAACCAGGTCTTCACAGTGTTCTGAACACAGCGGTAACACTCGTTAATTTTATTAAATCCAGAGCAACAAACTCCAGGTGTTTTGCTGCACTTTGTGAGGAAGTGGGTGCAGAGCACCATTCCTTGCACATGCATATCGTGGTGAGATGGCTATCTCGAGGCAGAATGCTTACCCGTATATCTCAAGGAAGAGTTACATACTTTCTTAGGTGACAAGAAACCCAAACTTGCCGAAGTGCTGAAAGATGACGTGCGGCTTGCAAAACTGGGTCACCTTGCAGACATATTCAGTGAAATGAATAAGCTGAACAAAACTATGCAAGGTGGGAGCACTCATTTTATTGCCCAGCGTGAAAGCATAGACACATTCAAAAGGAAACTACAACTCTGGAAGTTCGTGTCTGTGGGGGGACTACTGATATGTTTGAGCTCTTACATTCTTTCATTCAGGAACGAAACATTGACTTTGACGTAACCAAACCACAGCTGGCAGCGCATCTGTCTGGTCTACTCAACAAATGTAATACTTACTTTCCTGAACTCACGACGGAACAAGCCGCTACACACCAGTGGGGTACAAACCCCATTAGTGAGAATATTGAAGCTAAACTGCCACCCTCTATCCCATCAAAGCTGTTAGAAGAGCTCATTGACATTTCATCAGACAGCTCCCTCAGAACCAAGTTCAGTGAAATGCCGCTGGAATCATTTTGGTGTGAGTGCTCCGATGAATACAGCACTGCTTCTTCTGCAGCACTGAAAGTGTTGGTCCCATTCAGTACAACCTACTTATGTGAAACCAGATTTTCAGCCATGACATCGATGAAAACAAAGTACCAAGCCAGGATGAACATTGGCCATGACATGTGTGTGTGCTTGGCGAAGATACCTCCATGTCTTGCAAGAACTGTTGCTTGGCACCAGCAACAAGTTTCACATTAAGTAAAACAAAAATAATTCCATTCTTGGTTTTAGTAGTATAAGTTTAATATGACAAACCTGAGCTTGTTCACACTGGGGTTAATCAAGCTCGTTGTAAAACCTGGAACAGGTGAAACTGCTTTCCATCCCTGATGTGTGTGTGTGTGTAGATTATATATATTGTATATGGTGGGCCGTGGAATTTATATAGTGGGGGGTGGGGGGCCTCAGAAGCAGAAAGGCTGAGAACTCCTGGTCTACAGGATGCATATATAACAGCAAATAGATGTTAGTATGAAACCTATTCTAAAGACATTTTAGAAGGGAGAACAGACTCAAGACAGTTGGCCATGGCTTTTGTTAGCATCTTAACATCAGAATTAAAGAGGGAAATGGGACTCTTCTTTTAATTGTAATGTTAAATGATGTCCCATTGTTCACCTGCAGTGGATCAGGAATCTACTATACTATCTTAAATGATGATATACTCCACACAGCCCGGCAGCCTTCTTGACATATTTTGTACAGCTACATTCTTACCTTCATTGACACCTCTTTGTTTTATTTGGTTTTATTCAGCTCTCTGTCTCTGCTTCTCTTGTGTTTAACATATCTGCTCCAGTCTCTTTTTTTGTGTTTTGTTTATTAAAATATGTTGGATTATGAAAATATTTAAAATGAAAAACAGTAACAAAATATTTTTTATTTCTATTTGTGAGCTCCCCTGTTTCTAATTGTGTGCATTCCTAGTGATCGACAAAAAGCAATAAGAAATCAAAAACATAGAAGGATTCAGTTAAGCAGGGGACCGTCCCATGCTTGGACACTTCACAAGCTGATGTACTTCTCCAGCAGACCATGTATAGCCTAAAGGAGATTCAGTAAGAGCCAGAAAACTACTGTTTACATTAACTAGCACAGTCCCCCACTCAGACCTTCCAGCTCTCTTCATAAATATTTCCTATTGGCTGAAACCTCAACATGTACCTCCGCTTTCTCTCTGGCTGTATTTTTATTACTTTAAGTGTATTTTTTTAAAAGGCCTTAAACCTTAAGGGTTAAATTGAAGCGTCAGATACTGGTTGTTAAACAAGACACCAAGATCTCGCGGGTACAATGCAGTATAGCCAAACACCTGCAACTGGCATATCTAATTTACAGCAATAGTTTATAACTGCTGTGCTCAGTAGGAATCACATTATTTATTGACAGGCTAAAGAGAAGAGTGAATCACAGTGAATAGGCTTAGGACACACACAGACTGATTTCACATTACAGCTGCAGCAATACAGCAATACATACAACCAGAATGAAAGAGGTAATTGCCAAGCCTTTAAAAATAATGCTCCTAGCACAATAAGTCCCTTTATCATTTCATTGGGATTCGTTTAGTTTTCCAGACTTAATACTTGTAAAGATGAAGCAAACAACAGTCCGGAACAGTTTGATGAATATCAAGCTTTATTTGATTTTTAAAAAACTGAATAGTGAATAGAGCTCAATGTATCATTCAGAGACAAGCACTTCAGTGAGTAAAGGATTGTCATTGAATTATGAACACATACTATTAGGTATCTAATACTTAGTTTTAGCTTTAAATTTAAAAAAAAAACACAGGTCAAGTTCAGCATTCTCTAGTTATAGCTAATATAAATGAAATCACCAAGCTTAATACAATTGGAATTTATTACTAAATTGCCATGAACATATGTACTGTGAGAGCTATGCCATTTTCAGTTCACTTACTCTAGTGGCAATTATCATCAATCATGTGACTGCTGATGCAGAGGCATTTATAGAGTTTTAGTTTATTTTTCCTCACCATTTTGTTTGCTAATTCTTCCTTCAGCAGGATCAGATTTGCAAAATACTTTCACTCTGGGCTTTCCCATGCAAAGGTAAGAGTTACTGGAAACTACATTAGTCTGTCAGAAGGGGCTGGAGCATGCTATGGCCTTTAAATCCCACCAGTGCATATACTATCCAACTGTACTGTGCTGCCTCACTGTATTTCATTTTTGAATTGTATGTATAGCACATCAGCTCTCCTCAGTGTAAGAGTGTTACCAGAAGGAAGGAAACGTCATTAGATATCATCAGATAAATGGGACCTTTGAAGATGATGGCATTAAATAATTTAACCACAGGTATTCATATTTTAAATCATTAGTATAGGTCCTTCTAAGCCAGTGAAAATGACAGATTTGCCTTATTTAGCCAAACCAGACGTGCATTCACATAAACACATAAAACAATTAACTGACAAAACAAACACTTACCATGAGTGAAAGTAAAAGCATTATTAAAATGTTTTTAACCTGTAATAAAATAATTAACTTTGTGCAGTTATTTTAAATGAGTCTTGTACATTTTATTAACATTGTAACGTTATTAACATATTATTGCTCTGAGAATTTTTTTTAAAATGTTTTTTTATTTTTATTTTTTTTGGTGCTGGGCTCAGATAGTGACCCTGTACATTGTGGTTCAATTTAAAGGTGACCTCTCCCATTAGTAAATTCTGAACCCTAGAACATTAAGCCACTGGGATGTCCTGGGGTGCCATCAAGAACTCCATGCCACATAAAGTGAGTCAAATTCTACAACATCAGAGCAGTGCTTTAGAAATTGCAAAACGTGGCAGGAGAACTGTACAATAATGAGCTGGTGGTACAGAGATGGTTTCCTGTCTGTAAATCCTTTACATGAATTAGTATACAACACATTGCATGCAGGATAGTAGCCACATAACTCACAACAATTGCCAGAACAAATCAGGTCTTTTACAAGGGGAGTGCAGCACATGCAAAATATGGGTTACCTTTGGGTGAGGAAGGTATGGTTGCTAGGAAACCACCCATCCCCTTTGCTTTACTTCTGGCAGTGCTGATATGAAAAAATAAACATAAAACACCTCCCATGAACAATGCAGTGTGGTTAAAATGCACTTTAATGAACAGTTCATAGTGATCTATGTATCACAGGCTACCACCTACAGCTTAACTGGAATGGGGCTAATGAAGCTGCCCCCCATGGCTCCACAGCAGGATGTAGACACGCTGACATGAACTGACTGGAGGGGATGCCTGTGGGAATATGCCCGAAGAGTGACAGCTTCTGAATGACATTGGTCACCTGTGGGAATACTAGTAGCTGATTGGATCTTATGAAGTTCTGTCAATAACAGCAGCTGTTTTCAGTAGACCCACAATATACAGTAGAACCCCAATTATCCTGCTTCAGGGAGGTCACGTAAAAAACATCAGGTTTCAAGGCAAATCAGGTTTCAAGGCAAACCCAATGTCAATATTTGCAAGAGGTTTTCATACTGCCTTTAGATTTGCATTAAGAATCAGGTTTCCTCAGCTATGATTGCACATACATATAGTACCACCTCTGCGTATAAAGAAATCATATTATGAGAAAAAGCTTTGCAAGGTATTCATTTTAATTGAATCAGAGCACTTTAGCCTGGTCCGATCAGTCACAATTATTGTGCGTTACATAAAAAAGCTTGTTGTTTTTCAGATTTTATAATCCTGTGTAAAGAGGCGCATATATCTCCGTTGAGGGTTCAGAAAGAATTGGCAGAGTTTTCTTTTTTTTTATTGCCTGTGGATTTCAAGGTTTTTTAATATGTGATGGAAAAGTATATTTTTAAGGATACCTTAAGGGAATAACTCCTCAGACTGCCTAAGAAGAATCTATGCCAGCAGAGTTAGACAGACGTTCCAAATGTAGTTGTTCAGACAGCAGCATTGTTAGTCAATGCACTCATTGGCAGTGATAATGAAAGCAGCTGACACATACTGCAATTACAATGGGACAAAGGTTTAAATGACCTAGAAATTGATTCATGTGATTTTGGTACAGAACTAGCACTATAATTCATATTTACTGTAGGTGAGGGACTGACTGTTAGCATTAGACACTTGGTTTGTGCGGTCTTGAAAGATATGTGCCAGGTGAATTACTGGGAATGTGAGGGTTTTGCATCAGTTTGTGTGAACGTACGTTAGCTAGTATTGATATTGATTGCTTCAGTAAAAAAAAAAGCTCCCTTAGACCTAAGGTTTCAGGGTGCTACTGAGTACTGATAGGTGATTCCTCAAAAATATATGCTGTATTTGAATTTAAACCCAAATTTAAAATGCTTAATTTCTGATGGGATTTGAACCTTGGGCATAGTGGTCAAATTATGTAATTATGAGTTGTTTGAATGTAATTTTGCAAGTCAAATCCAAGTTTGCTGCTCCCTAATGGTAATGTTATAAAACTAGTTAAGAACAACATAGGTACTGGTAGGAGCATGTAAGTTATAGTTCTGATAGTTTATTGCTAGTGTTGTACCATTAAAATGGTTATATTCCTCTCTGAAAAACTGAACTTGAGCTCGCTTCAAAATAGAGCCATATATCATGTATTTATTTCTAATTCCATCTTGTTCACTCCTGTGCTGTAGAGTTACAGGTGGGGCACTAGGACCCAGGACATTCTGAGTGGACGTGGTTAAAAATGAAAGGTGGGCTAGCCATGGTGCAAAGATACTGGTCATTAATGTTGAGAGATTTAAAAGAGGATGGGGTGGTAGACTGTATTGCAGGTAGACACTGTTCGTAGTGAGAATATTGATTAGGCCTAGTTTTCCACAACACTGCAGTCAATCCCCATTTCAACCAGGATATTTGTAATGACACAAGCCTATCATCTGGTGTCCGGGAGCTCTGTTTCTTTGGCTGACTGGGATGAGGTCTTGGTTTGTGAAGAGAAGGGTTACCGGTTTAGTCCTTGTCTTCTTCATATATCTTGCTGATCTGACAAGCTGTCACAGATATCCTTTATAAGTGAGGCCCAGCTTGCTCTCACCCAGGAAAAAAAAATTAAACTGGTGATCTGAGATGACAAGGCGGATTATACCTAGGGCTTCTGATTTTCGGTTTTAACCAATAAAACCCGATAAAACACCCCCGATATAAATATTCACATTGACTTTACCCTTTTTCCCATTAAAAAAAATAAAACCTACTACAAAAATAATATCTTTTGGCAAGTGACATTTTCAGAATCATATCGTTCTGAATTAAAATACTTCTTCAGTGCTAACTGTATTCGTTCTGTCTCTGTCTTATCAGATTTTTTGATGGTACTGATGGCATTTCATGTGTTTTGGATCGTTGTTGTTTTTATCCCCCAGCCCATCTCTTAAATGTTTTGTTTGTATTCCAATAGCACTGCCACTAGAATATCAGGACCACCATGGGCAGCCAAGACATCATTTCAGGGGGTGAGCTCTGATGAGGATGTCGTCTGTTCTTCGTAGTGACCCACAGTCTTGGACAAGAAGCACCTGCCAACCTGGCACCTACTTTATCAAAGTCTATTTGCTGTCTTGCCATCATGACTAAAACTGACTTTCAACAGGGAGTTGCAGTGTTTATAAAGAATAAGTGTCAGGGATGCCAGTATTATTATTATTATTATTTATTTCTTAGCTGACGCCCTTATCCAGGGCGACTTACAATTGTTACAAGATACCACATTATTTTTACATACAATTACCCATTTATACAGTTGGGTTTTTTTACTGGAGCAATCTAGGTAAAGTACCTTGCTCAAGGGTACAGCAGCAGTGTACCCACCGGGGATTGAACCCACGACCCTCCGGTCAAGAGTCCAGAGCCTTAACCACTACTCCACACTGCTGCCCTCATCAATCATGTGTGGGGCAGCCAGTTGAAACAAATCATTGTGCTACATGTACAGGTTGGCCAATTCCAACTTTTATAACTGTACTTCCTAAAATGTATTGATTTACAAAATTGTGTGAAGACTTTTTTTTTTTTTTTTTTTTAGACAATAATACATAACTTTAAATCTTCGACATACTTCTTCTTCTTCTTATTCTTTGGCACGCTACTCCTCTTACACCGTTTAAGCTAGAAACGCCATTCAAACTTTAAAACGTGTAGACCGGTCTGGAATAGTGTGCTTGTGTACAACATTTTGATATATTTTATACTTTTTAAACTATTATGCTTTTTGTCCTTTTTTGTCCATCTTCATTCAATTTAATGGGGCTTTTTTCAACATTCTAAAGGTCCCCATTTTTTTAAAACTCCCAGACTTCCAACATTCTATTTTACTGTAAACCATGTAACTTTTGACACAAATCAGCTACTTTGACCACTTTCCCAACAAGTAAGACAAAAAGTTAGAGCATATGGAATCTTCCTCTGCTTCTCTGTTATTCAAATCTGAACAGATCAAAACAGAAATAACTTTTATCAATCAAGAGGTACAGCTGTTTTAGTAACCGCATCAACTTCTTTCAGCAGGCTACTTTCCACTGTTGAATTAACTGTCATAGAACTTTGAGAAATTTCAAATTATAGCACATTCTAAGCATGAGACAATTAGTAAGCAATGTGACTTTTGACACAAATCAGCTACTTTGACCACTTTTCCAATAAAGCAAGCCCCACAACTTTACTTGTAAAGTTGCCATCTAGTTTAACTTACAAATGTGTGCCAATATTAGCTAATTTCTTGGTTTACGAAACTTTGCTGTACTTTTGGTAACTGTGCTGGCATGCAACACCTTAAGAAGCCGCTCAGACTTGGAGAAAACTATATTGGAACTCTAGGACCCAGCAAACTCCAAGGTGCAGATTTGGATAAAGGGGGGGGGGGGCGCTCAGGGTTTTACGTCAGCGGGTTTCATATTTTAAACAGAACAAGATGGCGGATGAGAGCGGGCTGAGGTTTAGGAATCATTCCGAACAGAATTGCAAAAACAACGCTTTTGTTGAAGGTAACAGCTTTTTAAAAATATATATATATTTGAAGAGCTGTGAGATTCAAAAAAAAAAAAAAAAAAAAAAAAGTGAACCTGGATGAATTAGAGAGAGAGAGAGCACCGCATTGTTTTGCGCCCCCTGCTCAGCGGTGTATCTATCGGTATTGGCAGGGTGCTGCTTGCCTGTGTTTTCACCTGGCCTGGTCTGTCCCGTTGGCCGAGCTGTCAGTTTTATGCAGACCAATGATGGGCTTTTACAACACGGCAGGGTCATTGCCCCAGAACAGCGTTAATTCCAGCCAATGGACTGTTCGAAATTTTCAACAAGGATTTTTATACTATGACCTCTACGGCAGCACAAGCCAAAGCAACGTTTTTCCAAATATGAATGATAATTTTAAATGGGTGTCATGGGATTCGCCACCTTCAATTCAACGTTTCTCTTCTGCATGATCCCGGGGCTTTCAGTAGCAGCTGATGGGGCTCCCCCACATCGAAAACTACAGTGACATTTGAATGTATTTGAAATTGAAGTTTTTATTCTGTGATATTCTACCAGGCGATCAGTGAATTTGTGGCGGTTTTGTATGACTAAGTGTATGCCGTTGGGTGCTGCTAAAATGGTATACGACATGATGTTTTTACTCGTATTATTGCTCGCCTAATGGATTGTCCTCTATTATATCGGTGTAATTTACTTTTTTTCGCCACAATTAATCCGCAGGTTCTGTTTGAATTAAGCGCCCCTATGTATACAGTCTCCCAGCCCTGTCGTACCGTACGTCTTATAGTTGGTATTAAGAGATGTTTTGCCTTTTATTTTATTGGACTGACTAAACAATAATTCATCACAAGCTTTCAAGACCGCAAGCGCTCTTCAGGTGATATAGTTGGTTTTAAAATTCTCATAACCTGATTTCAGAATCCGAAAATGTGGTCCATTGTGGCACGTCGCAAACTTAACTTGTGACACAAGTCTGTGGCACTTACAGCATTGGTAGGTACTCGGAGGTGTAGGTGATCTGCTTGTGTTTTAAATCCCTCAGTGCTTTCACTTCTGTGTGTATGACGGGTTAGTGTTTTGCGACTGAGATGTAGCAGACGAGAATGTACACTGAAAAGGTTTTCGCAAAAATTCAGACGTTCACACAGGCAACCAGCGATCTAAGAATGCATAAATAGCGTTTTATATTACGACAAACTTTCTGTGTAGGATATTTACTCTATTGTAGATTGCAGCACTACTTACTAAACAGTGCTTTAATTATACACTTAATAAAGATGTAGAACTATACACACTGATAACCACCTGTTTGTTCTTGAACTTTGTATTTTTTATCTGTGTTTGCCACTGTGGCTTCATCTTTGGGTAGATACTCCGTGCGTCCAGGACTATAGATCTTTGAGCTCAGTCTGTGTTGATAAGGAATATAAATGTGGCGTCCTTGTGTTTGTGGAGAGCTTTATGATCTTTGTGAAAAACTTGAGCAAATAATGTGCTACACCCACAGTATTACAATGTTACGTACTGTGAGCACTTAACAAAGGCTTTGGGTAATGTCCATTCGTTTCTCTCTCGTTCGTGTGTGTGTTTGTGTGTGTGTGTGTATATATGCAAGTTCACGGGTATAATGTCGTGTTTGACCCGTTATTAAATATTCAGTTTTTTCCTGGCAGCCTTGTAAACATACAGATTCTGCAAACTGTCAAAGATAATGTTGAGACGTTTCTCATACACGCATGTGCACTGTCATGAGTGTTTACAGATTTGTAACGGCGAGTCTTATGTATATAGGGTATTTAAAAAAAAAGTCTTTTTAGGTTTACATATAAGTTATTTTGTTTAAAAAGGGGGAAATTATATAATCTTGCATTGAAAATTGAATCAGTAGGCTTTAAAAAAAAAAAAAAAAAAAAATCTGTCTTATGAAATGTGTTTTGATTCAAAATGAATGGGGGCAGTGTTCATGATTTGCTTGTATTTTTTCCATTTACAGTACATTGCTGCTACTTTCTAAAGCAATGTATTGTTCATGTTAAATATCAGATGTAAAGTAGCTCTATGTTCTTCCCAGAGAGAATCTCTGGTTTTACTATATAAAATTGCCCAGTATATTTTTAAATGTTTCAGTTTCAAGAACATGTTCAGGTGTGAATTCATAGGAGTGTGTGCAAAAGAGCCACTTCTGTCACATTTAAGATGATGTAAGAGCTACATACCACAACTGACTATATGTATATTATTATTATTATTATTTATTTCTTAGCAGACGCCCTTATCCAGGGCGACTTACAATCACAAGCAAATACAAATACATTCAAGTGTTACAATACAAGTCATACAATAAGAGCATTTGTTTAGACCAGCACATTGAGGAAAAGCACAGATGGGGGCAAATCCACTATTGTGCTCCATGTACTGTAACTTAAGACCCATATCTCAATTGGATGTTGCCGGTGCTGCTTATTAGCCATGTCTAAACCAGGGTGGCTTGAAAAGAATAACCACACCTGGTTATGGGAGGGGTGGGCAGGGCAAGTGGAACACTGACTATTTGACATGGAATCTTCACAAAGCAAAAATAGAGCTCTGTGAATAAGAGAAAAAAACAAACATCTTCACAGAATGTATTTTTTTTGTCGTGAAGGAGGTTCAGATTATGCTTGGAGGTCAGAAGGAATTTGGAGGCAGTTTTAAATAGAGAAGTTTTATTTGTATCATTGGCTATGTGGCAGGTTGCAATACCTGCAAAGTCATCATTCAATGTAATTTGGTAAATTCCCCATGCCTGGATATGTTATATTGATGCAAGGCTGTTTGAGAGATTCAGAGATCTCTGCATCTGATTTCCTTTTCAGAAAAGCCCATGAACCCCAGCCATGCTCAATAAGTACTTCTCGGACCCTCAGTCCTTATTGCAGTTTCAGGTGGTTTCTGCCCACCCCTCTTCTACATCAGTATTCATTCTATTCCCCTTTCTTGCCAGGTATCAGTGGTGTGGAGGATGTTGCCTTGAATTCAGAGGATATCCCCATGAAGGAGGCCCGGCCCATACAGATTGTCCTGGCACACGAAGATGATCACAACTTTGAGTTGGACGAGGAGGCCTTGGAGCGCATCCTCATGCAGGAGCACATCCGGGATCTCAACGTGGTGGTTGTTTCTGTGGCAGGAGCTTTCCGAAAGGGCAAATCTTTCCTGCTGGATTTCATGCTGAGATACATGTACAATAAGGTAAGAGGGCTGCTGTTGGTTAAATTAAGTCTTGTTTCCACATGCATGCGTGTTTCTGGCCTGGCACGGTTTTCTATTCCAGCACATTTTACAAATCGGTCATAAGCTCAACATAGGCTTTTACTCTATAAACAGTGAGTGTCCAAGTAATTTGTTCTAATAAAGCTCTTTTTAACAAGTTTAATTGTGCTTGTCAAACATGGTACTGGCCACTTAGCGCAATGAACGAAGGCAGGATGGGCCATGTGGATAGAGGCAGGTGCAGAACAAAGGGTGCCAGGGCTGCCCATGGTTATGTGAAAGTACAGCCTTTGTACCTTGATAGCTGCATCTATATATCGCATACTATCATGCTTTTATCTAAATTGCTACAATCCAACGAAATGTCTGTTTTCAGGGTAACTACTTTCACATAAACAATGAATTGCTGTTTCCAGAGGTGAGATATACAGCTATGGCCAAAAGTTTTGCATCACCTAGAATTTTAGGATTTAGACAAATTTAATAACAAAAAAGTGTGTACAGTGCTCCCTCGCTATAACACGGGTCTCGGGACACACAATATGAGCATTATAAACGGGGGTGGGGGTGGGGAGGGCGCCGCCGCGGAACACAACACATCTGACTGAAATATGAAATAATATAACTCCCTCTCTAATGCACATATAGTGAAGCAAAACTTTCCGTGAATTAACCATGCATAAAGCACCATAATCAACACTATATTTTTTACAAAAAAAAGGTAACATTCCCACTCGTGGATCATTTTAATTGGCAGTTTTTAAACTATAAATAGCTTGGTTAAATGGCGGTTGGAGTTCAGTTTGAATTTTGAAGTGACAGACAAGCAAACCAAGTGCGAGAAGGCGAGCGGGTCGGGAGAGGGGCTGAAGCGTCTTGTCTCCTGGAGAAAGCCGCAGCTCCTCTCGCAGCAAAAAAGTAAATGCATTACGTAATGGGCCTAATATTTATTTAGTTATAAAAATGAATGCTGAATAAATATGTCTGTTATAAAGTACCAGTGCAGCTTTTCTTCAGTTCAGATACTGTATCAAAAGGGAGAGATCCTCTGGATTTTTTGATCGAGATTACTTTTATCTGGATTGTTTTGCTCAGATTTTTCAGAAAATGTCACTGCTGGATTACATTTATCCCGACTTTTACAAGTTTTGAAAGACCGGCCCTAGGAGTTGTTCAGAGCATGACAGTGCAATATATGAGACCAATATTTCCAATACCAAATTAAGACTGCTTGGATGCCTAAAGCCCGCCGCACACAGCCCGACTCAAGCCGTTCCGACTCCTCTCATCTCAGCTGGCCGTACAGAGTCTGGATGAATCGTAGCAGTGTGAATGCCCTTAAAACCAAGATTATGCAGATTTCAGTTGGGATTTCTTCAGATTTGAAGATTGAACATGTTGAATCTTTTTCAGATGCAGTTTCGTTCAGATGTGATCAGTCTGTCTGTGTGCAGTGGTTGCCGACCAAGACTGACTGAGACCGATTAGTCATGAGGGTGACAACCAATGGTGAAGCAGGTTTAAGTGATGTAGCTTGTCATGTAACTTGTCATACAAGATGGCGGAATATTGACAGCTTTAGTTCCACAGGTAAAAATACATTAGTCTTGAGTTGCTCTCAGTGTCCCGAATTCAAAAATACCAGATAAGTGCACATTTGAATAGTTTTTTAGGCGTTTACTAAAAAAGGTAAATAATTTACCTTTGATATTATCAATCTACTGGCAGCGTATATTTTCTTACTGCGCTGAAACAGAAGTAACCGGTGCGTCGATCTCCAATAGGTCACAAATCACAAGCCCCTAGATCCACACACTGAAGTCCAATAAAAATCAACAGGTTGGATTTTATTTACCACAGGCTAAAGTGTAGTAGACAAACTATACAAAAAGTCAAACACTGCACTGCCTGAAACGTTTGCACGGTGCAAATGGTCAATAGCTATATTAATAGGCTAAGCGCTTATTTTGGTTGCATCGCGGCGCTGTCTAATCAGCATACGATGCCATGCATAATATGAGGGTCGCTATGTTGGGCAAAGTTAATACAAAAATGTGTACAGGGCAGTATTAAATCTGCATACATAGTAATCACCAGTATCTAGTCGTGGTCAGTAATTCAGTCTTAGCAGTGTGCGACACCCAGTCGGGAAAAACTCAATTGTCACGTCAAACCAAAACTGAGCACAACTGATCGCAGAATCTGTGCATACAAAGATGAGAGGAGTCGGGATGGCTTGAGTCGGGCTGTGTGTGGCGGGCCTAAGGGCTACCTAGATCCAAGAACACGCACCAATACAGAAGAGATCTGTGTTTTTATATATTACTAGTTTTATTTTAATTTGTCCCAATTTATCTTTATTTTATGCTAGGGTTCTAACATGTCATGTTCCCTGATTGGCTGAAAGTAATTTACAGGCCATGTAACTGCTACAGTAGTATTTGTAAACGAGCAAGATGCATAGCACAGATCAGGATGTGAATCACTTTACTAGCTATGATGTCTGAATTTATAGGTCAGGTAACTTGGGAGGAGCTATTTATGTATGTGTGTTAATGCTGTGAAGGACAAGCGAAATTACTTTTTGATTGTCACTGACCTCGTTGTTTCTTTGAAATTTTGGGATGCTCAGTGATTTCAGAACAGTTGAATGACAGTACAGGGATTACATTCTTTTTCAACACTCACATAGGGTTACTCAACACTTTAAACACACTTTGTCCTTATAATGAATGCCTTTTTAGACATTTATATACATAAATTGAATTTGGCAAGAATTTACTAAAACATATTTCTGAAGTTTTTTGGGTCTGAAATAAGTGAGAATGTATCCAGCAATATGGATGGTTTTAAAGTTCCTTCCCACAATTGAACTGGATTACATTGTCTGTTCACCTGCTCCTGTCCAGCTAGTGTTTTGCAAAGTAAATTCTATAACAGATATACAAATCTGTAGGGCTGTAACGAAAGGTACATTTTGACCTTCGAAGGTTCGGAACACATTGCCGAAGGAAGGTTCGAACCTTTGATGGTACTAATTTATTGGAAGTCACCATAACTACTAGTTTTTTATATTTGATTGGAAATCCTATTGTCTTGCAGGTAATCCATATAAATGGATAAAACATTCATGCATAGTTTTAAAATACATTATATAGAACAATTATGTTTTTTTTTTTTATCATTTAAATAAATGCACGTTTATGTACACGTAATTGATGCTGCTTATTGTGGCCAATTAAAGAACTGCAGCTGACTTGGGCAAAACAAAGCTTTATTTAAGTCCCTGTACCAAGCAAGCTATCTGTCACGGTCACATTTTACTACTTTTAATACAAATAATAATATGAACCTATGCGCGCGGCTTGTCAAGTGATCGCAGAGATTGGTTGTGCCTCCATGATACGAGTCGCTTGCAGTTTGCATTGCACTTTTTCTGGTCGTATGGACATTTTAACAAAAAAAAAAAATCCCAAACAGCAGAGGGTTTGAGATGTTTCTTTCAATACAGCTTACACTATACAACGCTTTGCTGTCGAGATGGCGAATGAATAAAATGAAGTTGTGCCTCTGGATAACACTGGAGGATGGGGGATGGGGGAGGGTGCTCAGTTTTTTTTTTTTTTATTAAAATTTCGTTTTTCGTGCTTATTCTACCATAGCACTTCTCAATATGTAACTCCGCTTTTTCTGTTTGTTTTTTTTTTTCAGTTTTGAAGTGTAGCGTAGAGCTCTTTTTATAGTTTCATTTAAAAAATGTCAAAGGTAGGTAGGATGAGGAGTGCCATTTTCAGTCGGAATGGACTGATATGTACGCCTTTTTGGCGGTCAGGATTTCCACTTTCTCGTATGCAGTGAATGACTGGCTTCAAACAACAACAACAAAAAAAATTAATTTGCAACGACCTCTCATGAGAAAACCAGCTGATTTGCAGCGAAATATCCAGGTGGTGAGGTGCGGAAAAGGGCACCGTCAATTCCACTCAGTGCTGGAAGAAGTGGATTGTGAGGTTCCAGGACTTCTGATGCACAACCATGTATGTTGACTGTTCCATGGCAAAGTTTGAGCTCACTTTGCTGTCTGCTTAAAAGAAGTGAAGATGTTCCTAGAAATGAAAGGTGTTTACACATCCTGAACTTTCAGACTGACCTGGCTTCTCAAGTTATTATCTTGCAGACATTACAGATCTGAAAACTTAATGTTAAACCTCAAGGGCAATGATACACTGTCCTGGCTCTACAGCAGGCAATTTTTGCATTTGAATCCAAATTGAATCTGTTCATCAGAGACAGAGACTGGCAGACTGACTCGCTTTGAGATGTTACGAATGTTTCGAGATACATGCATGGCAGAGGATCCTAGCAACAATCTAGATCAACAGCAGTTTGTGGTCGTTTACATCTGATCTGCTAAAGTTCATGTTTTGTGGACTTTTGTAGATGGCACTTTGTTTTAAGTTTATGGTTCGTCCCCATAAAACTTGTGTGAAAGCTCAATCGGAGATTTGAAGCTGGAAGTTGCTGACTTCAAGGAGTCAGACATTTCAGTTAAAGTTTAGAACTCTAAATTAAAATCTGGAAGCCTTGCTCGGCAACACGTAAAACTCCACAAATGGACTGATTTGAACAAATTGGAGCGCGAAGATAACCTCCATTCTGCAAACTTAGAATTACGTTGCATACGGCACAATGCAGAATGACAGTTCAGTTTTGCGCTTAATGATGTTTGGCTCCGCCTATATTTGCGAACAGGCATTCTCCCACTTGAATCACATCAAAAACAATTTGACAAGATTAACAGAAGAAAGCCTGAATGCCTGCATGAAGCTAAAGTTGACTGGCTAAGAACCGGCACCAGAAGTCACATTTTAAAAGAAGTGCACTGCAAGTATAATCAATTTAAAATATATATTATTGCACTTTAAAGTACATAAATTGCCTTTTTATGACCACTTGCTCTAAATTTCCATTCGGTTACATAAAAAGGTTGCCGACCCCTGCTTTTAGACACTCTTAGTGGTTGTAATTCTTTTTTTTTTTTTTCCCAGCTCAAAGCCTTGCATTGTTGTGTTTTTGCTTTCTGACAACCTTGATACAGCTGTCCCCTTCTGACCCAGTACTTCGCTGTAAACTGTCAACCCTGACCTAGAAGGAATGCAGCAGGTGATGGATTAAGAGGGGAATCGTCATTCTTTCACTTTTTTGTTGCATGACTGACGATTTGTAATGAGTAGAGCTTTGAATTAAAACTAAACTTTTTACATGTAGTCACAGGCAGGTACTGTAAGAGGTGCAATTTTAAGTTGTATTGGACATCAAGATTTTTAATTGTGAGTTCTATTGTTCGGCACAGGACCCCTGATTTACCTGTGCTATCAAACAAGTTCATGAATTAAGTCAACTTAGCAAATAACATTTGACAAAACATAATAGCTATATGATTTGACAAATCTGTTGTGTGGTGTGTGTTTTTTTTTTTTTAAAACCTGGATGTGTTAGATTTTAGTTTTGGAACACTTGGCAGATCACTGGAAGAAAATGAAGTCGTCTTGAAAACCTGATTGCAGTATTATCTCCATGAGTACGTGTAGGTTTAATGCTTAAACTTGTTTTTTTCCCCCCCGATAAAGATCAGATAATGGTAAATGGCTCTTAAAAGCCCCCATTTTTGGTTTGGGGCATGTTTGACTGCTTTTAATACCAGAGAGTGTCCTTTGCACATGTTTATAACCAATTCTGTTATGTATGTGGTTTTAGTTAATGGCTCACTATATCACAAGTACTATTTATTGGCAGTTCCATTTTTAAAATTAATGCAAGGATTGTCTGCAGACCTGTGGTCAATTTTTATAATTAAAATTACAGCATAATTGTTTGTTGAAATTGCAATTACACTGCTATTTTGTTCAATTCAAATTAGTTACAATTATGCTGCAGTAATTGCAATTATTACGATTACACTAAAAAGCCCCTTTCACACTGGCTACCCGGGTCACAATCCCGCGTAGTGTGAAACCACGTACCTAGGTCGTACCCGGGTTAACCTGGGTCCCAGCAACACACCTCAGGATGTGGGTTGACACGCTTTGACCCTGGTTGAGCGAGACAAAATGCTTAAACAGCCTCGCGTGCGTGAAGGTTTCACTTCTGCAAGGAACATTTCTGTTTAGCCATATTTTTGTTGATTTTAAGACACAGCATGAGCCACATTGCAGCAGGGATGAAGAAACATTTGATCTAATCAACAATTGGGCTGACGGTTCAATCCAGAGAAGCTTGGATGGAAGCGTCAGAACAAGCTGCTTCTGGGGCATTGATACGCGTATTGTGCACTTGCGTCTGTCACCCAGGTCAACCCTGCTTTATCAAAAGCAGTGTGAAATCGCATACCCAACCCGCATGACACCGGTCTTGACCTGGGTAGAGCATGCCAGTGTGAAATGGGCTTAACATGTTTACTCTGTTTATTCTACCAAGCTGTAATCAGAGGTACAAATACAGAAACATACTCATTTTAAAATGTTTTCAAACAAATGGGGTCACTAAAAGTGGTTGAAAATATGAGAATATTCGCTTAAAGTAAAACGCAACATGAAACTTGATAAGCCTGGAAAGGTTGTAATTGCTCAATTATGTGGTAATTGCAATTCCACATGTGTTCCCAGGTTCAATTGCAGTTGACCCCAGGTCAGGTCTGACTGTCTGTGATCTTGTTGGTGCATGTGGTTGTTTACATATATGCTCATGTGATGGTTTTATTTAGTTTGAGGTTGGTGCAGTACACGATAATTGTGCAATAAAGCTCAATAGTACAATCCTGTCTGAATGGTGCCCTCAAGTGGTGAACGTGAGGCAATGTTTTATCACGCTGAATGAATTCATCAGTCAGAGCCACTGATTGCTAGGAAGAAACTTGCATTATCTAGCAAATCTGGTTTAAGAAATGAGATATAGATTATTTATTTATTTTTCATAGAATTCAACAATATGGTTGGGAGGAAAAGATGACCCATTGACTGGGTTTACTTGGAGAGGTGGATGTGAACGAGAAACGACTGGCATTCAGGTCTGGAGCGAAGTGTTTGTAGTTGAAAAGCCTGATGGAAGCAAGGTAGGTGGCTTTTAATTACTGTGTGGTACTGTGCCAATGACCAATTTTAACACATTGTATTGTATCATTTTAATGACCTGTGCATTTAATGATTTTGATTTTTTGTACTTTTAACTTGTGAACTTTTAAATTGAACGGCTGGATTTGATCTGCTTAAATGTATAAATCTTGTATTGGTTGAATCGCTGTTAATGGGCAGTATAAACCCTTTAGCACTGATATTAAATTAGTGTGCACTTTATAAAGAGTAACTGCCTGTTTTGTGCTCATTTGTAGGTGGCGGTGCTCTTAATCGACACGCAGGGGGCCTTTGACAGCCAGTCAACTATCAAAGACTGTGCCACAGTGTTTGCCTTGAGCACTATGACCAGTTCAGTTCAGGTATGATTGTGGGTTGCTCTAGTGTGTTAGAAGATCAAATACAGAGGCACTTGAATATTGATTTTTTTAAGCTTCAAATAGTGGTATTAAAGTCATTTATCCTTGGCAGCACACAATGTCTTTTATTGAAGTGTTTGTAATTTTAGTTGTCTTGAAATTTAAGCTTTAAACCCTTCATTTCAAATAAATAATAAACTCCCAAAGACCTGCAGGTAACCTGCGTTCACTTTCACTTTATAAACTAGAATTAAAATGGCGGTCATTAACATTACAAAATTCCCAGTGCAACCTCAGACTTGCTTAGAAGTTTCTGTAATAAAATAATCATTAAACTGTGCTATTTTATAGTGTCTCAGCATTGCAATATTAAATATTTGAAAGTAATGCCTTCAAGATGCACAACATAAAAGATCACACTGATAAATAAATATTGTTCATCTTTCTGCACTGAATCCGTAGACTTTTTACTAATGAGGACTTAAATGTAAATCTTTTAATTGCATAAATTGACAAATGCAAGAAAATAAATCTAACTGGTAATTGACTTAGTGTGTGTTTTTTTTTTTCCATTCATAACTTGCGTCACAGAAGCAACCCCCACTTTCTATCTTCCCATATTAGCCGAAACACAAATGGCAAATGGATTTTTATGTTGTAACTTATACATGCATCTGTTTCCCTTTCTTCTGTATTTTAAAGGTTTATAATTTATCTCAGAACATCCAAGAAGATGACCTTCAACATCTGCAGGTAAACTGGCATTATTTTGTATTTATTTTAATATATTTTAGTGTGTTAACTTTTCCAGAGCATTAATTTTACAAAACTGCCACCACCATTTTGGAGCTTGTACCTCAGCCACCTTTTTGAGGTTGTGACTATTTGCAGGGCTGTATGTTCTTTTGTTGATGACCTTGACATTGACCTCATAAGACTTGAGACTACCATATGGAGGTTCTGTTACTTTTTTTTTTTTTTTTTGCCTTCACAATAGGGGAATAGCCCAGAACTTGCATCACAGTAAAACCATGTTCTTGCACCCCAATTACTATGCAAGACAGAGCGTTTCTTTGTCTGATTTGCTCATGATACCTATTGGGGAGGGTAAGTTAATTTTAGTGTAAGTTGACCTTGATTTCCCTGGCTGTAAAAGCAAGCAAAGTAGCAAGTGTTCCCTTTCAAGTAGGGAATATTAACCATTACAAATGGGTGTTTCCCCTTTGACACCTGAACCTGAAAACTTTTCTACCAAACACTCTTGTCCGTATTATCTTTTTCTCTACATACTTTTTTTTTTTTTTTTAAGCGCTTTTAGCCTTGCTTTTAAGTGCTGAATTTATTACTGAATCACTGAAGTAAAGTTTTTGAGCTTTTCTAGTATTACAATCTGTGCTGGTTAAGTCCCACCGCTGCCTTGTGCGCCGTGGGAAGCCTGTGGCTCGAGTAGCTATCTATCGGCTGACTTGCTCCGGTTGGAGTTTTAAAATAAATAGTAATAAATCCTAGTTTTATTGTGCATATATCATTTTATTGTGAACCGTGTGGTTTTCGCGTTGCATTTCTACCGGGTGGGTATGTGTGTTTTGTTTATATATATATATATATATATATATATATATAATAAATGCATTGTGGTTTACAGAAGTATTCACCCCTACCAATAATGTCACATTTTGTTGAATTACAAATAATGTGTGCACAGTTTTTCAAACAACTTTTTTTTTTTTTTTTTTTTTTTTTTTATTCAAAGCTGTCGTGCTTAAATTGAACTGTTTATATTAGGAGGAGGTTAAATGTCAGCAAAAATTGCAAAGAAAATGTACAAAATGAAATGTACTGGTTGCATAAGTATTCAGCCCCTTAAGTCGGTACTTGATAGAAGCACCTTTTGCAGCAATTACTGCTATGAGTCTTTTTGGATCGGTCTCTACTAGCTTTGCACAGTAGGATGGTGACATTTTTGCCCATTCTAAAAGGGAAAATTGCTCCAGTTCTGATAAGTTTGTTGGGGATCGTCGATGGACTGCAATTTTCAAGTCTCACCATAAATTCAAGACTTTGACTGGGCCACTCAAGAACATTTAACTCTCTTCTTGTTCAACCACTCCAGCATGGTGTTGGCTTTGTGCTTCGGGTCATTGTCCTTCTGAAATGTGAATTTCCTCCCCAGTTTCAGAGTTTTGGCTGACTCAAACAGGTTTTCCTCAAGGATTCGCCTGTACTTTGCACCATCCATTCTCCCCTCTATCCTGACAAGCTTCCCAGTCCCTGCTGAAGAGAAGCATCCCCATAACATGATGCTGCCACCACCATGCTTGACGGTTGGGATGGTGTTGACTGGGTGATGTGCAGTGTTGGGCTTGTGCCAGACGTAACGCTTGGAATTTAGACCAAAAAGTTCATTTTTTGTCTCATCCGACCACAAAACCTTTTTCCACATGTCTGTAGTATCATCTATATGCTTTTTCTCAAGCTCCATACATGCTTAGATGAGGCTTTTTGAGTAATGGCTTCTTTCTTGCCACCTGTACAGGCCAGCTTTGTGTAGGGACTGGCCTATTGTTGATGTGTGAACACTAACTCCCATCTCAGACACAGAACTTTGCAGATCTCTCAAGGTCATTGTTGGCTTCAGAGTGACATCCCGAACCAGTTTCCTGCTTGCCCGGCTGCTCAGTTTGGGAGGGCGACCTGATCTGGGTAGTGTCTGGGTGGTATGATGCATCTTCCACTTCTTAATGATGGACTTCACTGTAGTGAGAGGGATAATCGGCACCTTTTGAAATTTTCTTGTACCCTTCTCCTGCTCTGTGCCTCTCTACCACTTTATCCCTGACTTGTTTCGAAAGCTCCTTGGTCTTCATGGTTGCTTTGTTGGAACACTATGTGAGTTGCAGCTTGATAGTCTTTATTTCCCTCAGGTAAATAATCTACAAGTTAAACCAGTTTGAGTACACACAGGCTGAAACCATTTCACTAATTTTGTGACCTTTTTTAAACGAATCATTTAAACCCGAGCTGATTTATGGCTGCAGTAGCAAAGGGGTTGAATACTTCTGCAACTGAGATTAATCTGTTTTTCTCTGTAAATGTTACTTATTTATATTCTATATGCATTTAACTATCAATGTGGAGTAGTTTGTGTAGATTCTACATGTAAAGTCTAATTTGAAAGCGCCGTGGAGTACGCTCGGGTGCCAACAATGTGAAAACTTTGCAGGGGGGTGAATACTTCTGCAAACCACTGTGTGTGTGTGGAGTGCAAACACGTCGGCACAGAGTGCATGCATCGGTACTGAGTGACGAGTGCAAATGTGTTTGTACCGGTCATTCCAGTGGCTCAGCTCTGTCAGCAGAGCTTATGCCCCCTGATGCAGCGAGCTACTGCAGCCTTGCTCAATATATGATGAGCAGCCTACAGTCGCTCCTGCTGCACCTCCGGTCCACCCGGATTTTCTGTTAGAGTTGCAGTCCACCTGGGAACACACGGCAACGGTGGTTTCCTATACAGTGGAATCCTTGTACAGGGTATTTGACGCGGACAAGCTGGGTCTTACCCATTTTCCGCCGTTAGAAGCCCCCCATTGTTCAACATGCCAATCTGTCCTTGTTATCCACAGACGCGGCATGCCCGAACAAGCAGTGCAGAGTGACGGAAGTCATTCTTAAAAAGTCATATGTGGCTAGTGCTTTCGCCGCAAGACTGGGAAACTACAATAGCATTCTTCTAGCTTATGAGGCACACCTTATTTGGTCCATCACAGAGACCCATAAGCCCTCGTCTCAACAGCTGGACGAGCTCCTGTCAGCCCAGTTCACACTTTTCACTGGACGAGATGTTGCAGCAGTGTCCGGCGTTCATGGCCGCAGTTCTTTATGGAAAATGACGAGGTTGCCAGGGCACATAGCTGCTTTATGCTGTGGGGGCGGAGAAGCAGCTGTGTCACCCTGCTCTGACGAGAGTCTTTGGTATAAAAGTTTTCAGGTTCAGGTGTCTTAAAGGGGAAACACCCATGTGTAATGGTTAATATTCCTATTTCAGGGAACCAGGGTTATGATAATAACTGAACGTCTTTTACAGTGACCTCTAAACTAGATTAAGACACTGCACTTTGACTAGCTATCGAAACTGCATTTGTAACTTGTTTGGGAAAACTGTTTAGTACCATTTTGTTGCTGGTTTTAACTCTAATTTGAAACCAAAATAAGAGTCTAGGGACTCCTAAAGCTATATGTCTTCATATATGAAATCAATATGGGTACCCTAATGGCTGTTTTTATTTCTCTTTTATTTCATATAGCTGTTCACAGAATATGGACGGCTTGCTATGGAGGAAATATACAAGAAACCATTTCAGGTAATTTTAAAATAGCATCAAGGTAAATTGAATTATCACTATAGAGCTCAGTGTTCTCTGTCAATCAGGATTAAATTGGTTGTGTCAAAAGTAGTAGGAATAGACTCCACCTGGCATTGACTAGCTTAAAAAAAATAAATAATAAATTGCTATCGGTGATACCATTTGTCTTTTCTTATCAGGTATCATTTAAACTGAAATTGCTCATGGGGCTTGCTATTTACAGGTGCAGCCTTTGGAGCCAACAGTTCATAATGCTTTTATTGGTAGTGCAAAGCGATTTTGTACATGTTTTGAAATGGTACTGTGTTTTTTGGTGCAGTTTAGGCAAGTACATGTGTTGACTTTTTAGGTTTCATTTTGGTACAAATGTATCACTACATTTCTTCAGTGGTGTTTTTTTATTTTTATTTATTACCTGCAAATCAACCAGTTTTGATATATTTTTTCATTTGTTTTCCCCACAGACACTTATGTTTCTAATTCGAGACTGGAGTTATCCTTATGAGCATTCCTATGGTCTTGATGGAGGAAAGAGTTTTTTAGAAAAGAGGTTGCAGGTAAGGTAAATAGTGCTATGTGAAGTATACAGATCTTGATCTTTCCAAGGCCTTTGATACGGTTGATCATGCATTACTCAATAAAAGATTATTGTGTGCTGGTATTGGATTGCAAGCAGCTGGATGGTTTCAAAATTGCCCTACTAATAGATCACAGATTGTCAAACATGCAAATATGATGTCAAATCCTGTTTTGTTAAATAAGGGTGTTCCTCAAGGATCTATTCTTGGCCCGTTATTGTTTTATTCTATATAAAGTAATAACATTGATAACTTTAAACACTGTAAGTACCATCTTTATGCAGATAATTCTATTTTATACTCATGTAATCCCTCCCCTTCCTTGGCAATCAATAATTTGCAGGCTGGTTTTGATTCCATTCAACGAGCCTTAATCTAAAGCTTCTTTTAAATTCTAGTAAGACAAAATCTATGGTATTTTCTTCTACAAGGACAAGTGTTACTAAAGCATTATCTTTAGTTACTTTAGATAAAGTTATTGAGATGGTTGAAAAGTAATCTCTTTTTTTTTTTAAAGGTCCATGTTGATAATCTTGCAAAAAAAATGAAATTCATGATAGGTGGAGCTTATAGACTCCGATCTTGGTTTTCTGTAGTTTAGAAAAAAAAAAAAAAAAAAAGGCTAATTGCTTGGATATTCTTCCCACAAATTGATTATGGGGACAGTCTATAGGTTTGCATCGCACTTAACATTAAGCAAACTGGATCCTAAATATCATGCTGCCTTGAGATTACGAATTCAAGTTACAGTACTCGTCATTGTGTGTTATACAGTTTGGTTGGCTGGACCTCCTTGGCTTTGCGAAGGTTGAAGCACTGGTATATTCTGTTTTATATAAGGCTATTCTTTGTAAATTACCTCCATATATAAATGAATACTTTTTATAGTCGTTTTTGTAACTACAGTATTGGATCGCATACATTTAATTTTATGGCTCCTAAAGTGCGTACAGAGGCTGCTACAATTTGCCTATTTTGCTCCTTGGTCTTGGAATGACTTACAATCTAAAGTTGCAATCCTGAATAACTTTAGTACAATTTAAGAGTAAGCTGCACGATTATCTACTTGAGAGTTGTGCATGTTTTAAGTAGTTGAGTAGACTTGTTACTATTTGATTGACTGTTTCACTGATTTATTGACTGTATTATGATTTATTTGTGTCTTAAGTATTTTATTTTTGTATCTGTTTGTACCGTGTTTTATTGTGTTGCTGCTGCCTTTCTTGGCTAGGTCGCACTTGTAAAAGAGATTTGTAATCTCAGTGTGCTTGCCTAGTAAAATAAAGGTTTAAAAAAGATTCCCACACACCAGGCAGAGCTCTTTTTTCCATTTGTCATTTTAGAAACTGTTGCGTATTGCTGGAATTGGGGTGGGTGTTTTTTTTTTTTTGTTTTGTTTTTTTTTTCTATTTTTGCAGAAATATCAAGCAATGTTTGTTTTGGATATTGGTCCCAGCACGGAATATGAAAGCAGTGTTTGCTATAAAAACTGACAGACCAATAGAAAACTACCATTACTTTTTACCATTCACATACCCATGTTTTATGGTGCAGTTTAATTTGTGTAATAGAGGTGCAACATGCAGTGTTTTGTGCAGCTCCTCCAAAAATGCAAGTCTACAAAAACCCCCGAAGGAAGTTCTAAAGAAATGGAATAAAAACAGAAGCCTGATGTATACCTATTCTTAGAAATACGGCGACTTGTCAGAAGTACAGTAAAAGGTGCCAATTATAAATCACTTTAAGCTAAAACCCTGCATTATAGAAAAGCTTCTTACTGACTCTTGCTTTTAAGCTTGAAACGTGCATGAAATTTGATGTATGCTGTGAGTAGCACTATATTGAGACATCTGTCTTAGTCTAACAATGGCTTTTTGACGTGTCTCACTGGTCAGTTTTTTATTTTTTTACATTTTCAAAATAATTTCATTATTTGGTCACGGTTTGGTAACCCCTACCCTAGGTGAAAACTGGTACTAGTTTAGTGTCCGTTCCCTGTTTTTCAGGTGAAACAGAACCAACATGAAGAGCTGCAGAATGTAAGGAAGCATGTCCATTCCTGTTTCTCGAAGATCGCTTGTTTCTTGCTGCCACATCCGGGCCTTAAGGTTGCCACAAATCCTAACTTTGATGGAAGATTAAATGGTACAGTTTATTTATAAGCTTCCTTAATGTAATATTGGCCCTATTTCAGTGTTTAATACTGCAATTAAATATATGGAAATTAGCTATGAGTTCATACTGATCGTTCACTATAGTCTATTTCCATCTAGTTCTCTAAAACAATTCACACACATGATATTTGCCATGTAATGATGATCCGTCAACATAGGTCATCTTAGAGTAAATATTGGGTTTACTCTGAGAATAATCACTTGCTGTCTAAGGCCAACACTTCTAATTCATGATGACGATTATAAAAATGTACTATATAGTGGATTTAAGCTGGAGTATGGTCCAGTTGGTAATTTTAATTAAAAATGTAAGTAAAGGCATCATGCATTCTACAGACTTTCATTTCTAGTCCTCAAAGAATGGAATTCTAGCACATACAATTTGTCCTGCTAAGTTTTGATCTGGGTATATTTAGGTTTGGAAGCCCACAACCTGCTAACCTGTTACGTGTTGGATTTTTAAGTTTAAATTCTGTGCATGAATATAATCTTGATAGCTTTTCTTTTTGTATTTACAGCCGTGGTGGGCAATATTGACATGCATTTATTTTTTCCAGACATAGATGATGAATTTAAGAAGGAGTTGGAGAATTTGGTGCCAATTTTACTAGCTCCTGAGAACTTGGTAGTAAAAGAAATCAGTGGCTCCAAAGTGACCTGCAGAGATCTTGTAGAGTACTTTAAAGTAAGATGAATGTATTCCTTTTGTCTTCTGTATGGTTAGCACTAATCTTGGATGAAGGTATTCTAATGTTTAAGGGTTTATTTCTATTCTAAAGGCTTACATCAAAATATATCAAGGAGAGGAACTGCCTCATCCCAAGTCCATGCTACAGGTAAGTATATCCTCTTTAGATAATTTCTTCAAACGTTGGCCAGCTCAGTAGTGACATTAAAACTAGACTAATTTTGAAATGCGACTGTGGCAGTGTGGTGTATCTGCATTATTTCAGTTAATTGCCACCAAGACCTTTCTCTAACTGCCTTATTTTTCCTTGCCCAACAGAAGTATTTTGCAGAACTGTGCTCTCCTGGTTCTTGCATTGTCATTTACAGGTCTAATTTGTAAGTCATTTCTACCAAAACCTAGCTGGGAAATGCATTATCCTCTAATTTTATCAAATTTAGTCCAATATATCAGGCAAAATAGTTTATAATAATACTTTACAAAAACACAGCAGTCCTTTTTTTTTTTTTTTTTTTGGGCATCCAATTTGTTTTGAGTTTCTTAATTGCATTTATTTCTTAGGCAACTGCTGAAGCCAACAATCTTGCAGCTGTTGCGGGAGCAAAAGACTCTTACAACAAAAGTATGGAGCAGGTATGTATTACTTATCTCGTTTCAATAGACAGCCAACTGAAGTGCGCTCAAATTGGTCTGAATTGTCCTAGAACTCAAAGGTGGCATTTCCATGCTCTTTCCGAGTTCTCACGTCATTTAGGCAGGAAATACTACCGTTTTTTTGTTGTTTTTTTTTTACCCCAGAAATACTTGCAAGTTTAAAGGTCAAGACGTGCATTTGCTGTCAGATGGTATTCTAGTCAACTTGCCAAGGATTTAAAAGATAAATCCATGTAGATATTCTTCTGCATTTGTTTCACGCAGTACATATACAGTGCCTTGCGAAAGTATTCGGCCCCCTTGAACTTTGCGACCTTTTGCCACATTTCAGGCTTCAAACATAAAGATATGAAACTGTAATTTTTTGTGAAGAATCAACAACAAGTGGGACACAATCATGAAGTGGAACGAAATTGATTGGATATTTCAAACTTTTTTAACAAATAAAAAACTGAAAAATTGGGCGTGCAAAATTATTCAGCCCCTTTACTTTCAGTGCAGCAAACTCTCTCCAGAAGTTCAGTGAGGATCTCTGAATGATCCAATGTTGACCTAAATGACTAATGATGATAAATAGAATCCACCTGTGTGTAATCAAGTCTCCGTAGAAATGCACCTGCACTGTGATAGTCTCAGAGGTCCGTTTAAAGCGCAGAGAGCATCATGAAGAACAAGGAACACACCAGGCAGGTCCGAGATACTGTTGTGGAGAAGTTTAAAGCCGGATTTGGATACAAAAAGATTTCCCAAGCTTTAAACATCCCAAGGAGCACTGTGCAAGCGATAATATTGAAATGGAGGGAGTATCAGACCACTGCAAATCTACCAAGACCTGGCCGTCCCTCTAAACTTTCAGCTCATACAAGGAGAAGACTGATCAGAGATGCAGCCAAGAGGCCCATGATCACTCTGGATGAACTGCAGAGATCTACAGCTGAGGTGGGAGACTCTGTCCATAGGACAACAATCAGTCGTATACTGCACAAATCTGGCCTTTATGGAAGAGTGGCAAGAAGAAAGACATTTCTTAAAGATATCCATAAAAAGTGTTGTTTACAGTTTGCCACAAGCCACCTGGGAGACGCACCAAACATGTGGAAGAAGGTGCTCTGGTCAGATGAAACCAAAATCGAACTTTTTGGCAACAATGCAAAACGTTATGTTTGGCGTAAAAGCAACACAGCTCATCACCCTGAACACACCATCCCCACTGTCAAACATGGTGGTGGCAGCATCATGGTTTGGGCCTGCTTTTCTTCAGCAGGGACAGGGAAGATGGTTAAAATTGATGGGAATATGGATGGAGCCAAATACAGGACCATTCTGGAAGAAAACCTGATGGAGTCTGCAAAAATCCTGAGACTGGGACGGAGATTTGTCTTCCAACAAAACAATGATCCAAAACATAAAGCAAAATCTACAATGGAATGGTTCACAAATAAACATATCCAGGTGTTAGAATGGCCAAGTCAAAGTCCAGACCTGAATCCAATCGAGAATCTGTGGAAAGAACTGAAAACTGCTGTTCACAAATGCTCTCCATCCAACCTCACTGAGCTCGAGCTGTTTTGCAAGGAGGAATGTGCAAAACTGATAGAGACATACCCCAAGCGACTTACAGCTGTAATCGCAGCAAAAGGTGGCGCTACAAAGTATTAACTTAAGGGGGCTGAATAATTTTGCACGCCCAATTTTTCAGTTTTTTATTTGTTAAAGTTTGAAATGTCCAATAAATTTCGTTCCACTTCATGATTGAGTCCCACTTGTTGTTGATTCTTCACAAAAAATTACAGTTTCATATCTTTATGTTTGAAGCCTGAAATGTGGCAAAAGGTCGCAAAGTTCAAGGGGGCCGAATACTTTCGCAAGGCACTGTACATACATTGCTCTATATCACTATATATTGCATCTGACAAAGAAAAGCCTTATACTTTTATTCATGTTTTCAAATGTGTTTATTCAGTAAAAATGGATCTCGCCTTACTTTGGTTTTGGTGTTCACGAATCCGGGTGTATACATTACATATATGTATAATTACTGTAATGGGAAATTTTGGCAGAATTTATTTGGGGTTTATTGGCGGTTCTCACGGTTGCATATAGTGCTATCGTAGCGATCCTTCTAGCGGACTGGTATGGAGAACATGTTAAAGAAGCGCTAGACGAGGGAAAGAAAGTGTCCGGTGTCAAAGTGGCTATGAGAATGGCAGTGATGAAGCCTATTTGTTTGAAAACCGCACATTGCCCTCAATGGATTTAAGCAATCTGGAAATGATGATGCAATCAGAAGCCCAGATGCAAGGTAGCAAATCTGCCGAAATTAAATTACCAGCCAAAATGTCCCGCTTATATATTATGTTCCTGCCCCCTACAGCTTTTTTGATTTGTCATTTTAGTGATGCAGACCTGCAAACCTCTACGCATTTTGCGTATCCGCTACGCATTTTGAGTTGGTAATACGCGGGTACGTTTTTATCAGAGATGATACGCAATATACGTAATCCATATTTCGCTCATCGTCTATGATGTTGCCTGTAGTTAGAGAAAGTGTTGCATCTAACGTCAGGGCCGGCCTTAGGGCAAGGCAAACAATATAGATTAACCAATCAGGTTTTGAGTTTAGTTGACGAACCAACCTCCGTTAAAAAAAAAAAAAAAAAAAAGTTATCGTGGATTGACTGACAAATTCCTGTCGCCCAGTTTCTTTGTATAATCGCTGACATTCTGCTGTAGCCTATCGGGCTTTGATGAGCTGACTCGCTTGTGTTTCAACTGCCAGTTTCGGACACACTGGAAGGATTGTGAAGTACTGGGACTTGAGAGGAAATTATTTATTTCAAACTGGCTACGGTACCTTTGTTTTTTTAGTTAATGCATTAGTTATGCATTCATTTTTGTCTGGGGGAAAAAAACCCACTTGCGTTTAAAAAAAAAACAAAACAAAAAAAAAACGTGCTCGGTTTAGATAACTGCATCGCATGAAAAGAAAATACAGCTGAAATGAGGAATTTACGAGAATGGCGAGGGAGTAAGTACAAACATTTATTATAATATAGTACACTATTTAAGTTTAATATTCTGTTTTTGTCTCGTTGTCCCGTTTTTCACAAACGCCTGTTGCCATCCAGGGATGTTCAGTAAAATTCGATTTTATAAAAATGAGCACAGCATTAACATTGTTAATGTGGTTATGGTACGTATAGGCTTCTGTTTACTTTGCAAGTAGCGTACAATTACATTGTAGATAAATGCCGTTTCATTGTGCTTTTAAACAAGTCATAAACGGCTGGTTTGTGATTTTTATATTGAAGTTCAGTAAGATCATTAATGTAGCATTATAGATTTTGTTAACGGTAAAATATTTTTTTTATTAAGGACTGGGAATTGCCGACCCGCATAAGTATAATCCTGTTTAACTGTATAGCTAAATATTTATAACAAAAAAAAAAAAAAAAAAAGCCATACAAGTAAGCGTGTCAAAGTGGGACTTAATACTACTACTAATAGAACTACCAATATATGCTTACTGATATTAACTTTTTATGAAGCGCTCACTACAAGCGAATGCGTCCAGTCTTTTTCGTTTTTTTTATTCTCTTTTAATCGCTGAAATCCATTTTACCCTCCTGTCTGGATCAGCAGGAATCCTGTAGAAGGAAACTTTATATTTCTGTCCAGAACAAAAGAATGGGGCATTACTGTAATGTTACCGCGCTAGGCATTTTGGTCATCTTCCACAGTAATGCTGACTGAAAGAGTGACCAAAAACAAAACCCAACACAGAGCCAGCCTGAGCACAGACATGCCAAGTTCACTGGTAATGCACAAAGTCATGATGTCGGCGAAGTGTGTCACACACAAACCTTTAGTGACACCTTGCTTGGGAAAGCCAAGTCAGCCACCTATGAAGCTAAACATCCAAGTGCATTTTGACCTGTTGGACTCCTTTCTATTCCAAACAATTCACTTTGTGGATAGCTATTACATTTGGTGCTGACTCGGTGACTATTTACAAGTTTTTTTTTTTTTTCCTTTTTTGAAAGAGCTTTGTTTCTCTGTTTTAGAAGCTTTATACATTTCAATTTGTTTTGACAGTAAATAAAATACAAACACACTACAAAAATGGCTATTTTCTGTACTTTAAATAATTTTCAGTTGGTATAAATTTTAAAAAGGTTTCATCTATACTAAGGTAAACAAAAAAATTAAATTTAAACTGAAACAATCATAGCTAATCTCCCCTTTTTTTTTTTTTTACTGAAAAATTCATATTGGTGGGGGGGGTGGGTGTGGTGGTGGGGGGGGTGGGTGTGGTGGTGGGGGGGGTGGGTGTGGTGGTGGGGGGGGTGGGTGTGGTGGTGGGGTGGGGGGGGTGGTGGGGGGGGTGGGGGTTCTGTGGTTCATGGAAACGTGGTACTAGTGTTTAAAAAAAGGCTTTCAGAAGTCTCCTGTTTTTAAAATAAATAAACACTAGTGCCACCTTTTGGTCAGTGTTGGTACTATAACATATACAGTAATTGTCAACTTAGTGAGCATTTTAGGGTGACACAATTGAAATAAATGAAACATCTGCACTTCTGATTAGTCTCATCACAGGTGCGCAGGAGACCGCATATCAGAATGAAATAACACTCCTGCACACCTTTTTTTGTTTTTATTCTTTAAAAGAAAATAGAAGCTAACGTTTTGGTTGTAAGACCTTCGTCGGAGCAATTGTGAAATACCTTTTTTGAGGCTTACCAGTATTCTAATTTCCACAGATATGCGGAGGAGACAAGCCTTATATTGCACCTTCAGACTTGGAGTGCAAGCACTTGGGTCTGAAAGAGTCATCCATCAGACAATTTTGCTCGGTGAAGAAAATGGGAGGAGAGGAGTTCTGCCGCCGTTACCAGGAGCAGCTTGAGGCTGAAATCGAAGAGGGCTATGCAAACTTTATCAAGCACAACGATGGCAAAAATATTTTCTACGCTGCTCGCACACCAGCTACACTTTTTGCTGTTCTGTTCGTCATGTACGTCGTTTCAGGAGTGACTGGTTTCATTGGTTTGAACACAATAGCTACCCTCTGCAATCTTGTTATGGGAGTAGCATTACTATCGCTCTGTACATGGGCGTATATTAAATATTCTGGGGAATTCAGAGAAGTCGGAACAGTCATCGATCAAGTAGCAGAAACCTTATGGGAACAGGTGGGTATCTTTTACTCTTTCCTTGCGTTCCCTTTACATTGTTGATTTGCGTTGAGACCAGATTGCTGTATTTGTTTGTTTTTGTATTTTAACCAAGATATTTAACTGAAGTCTGCTTTTTAGAAATTGCTTTTTTTGCCAGTTTTCAGAGATCCTGGATAAACTGGATTACTGTCTGGGGAGTGTCCATTTGAACTTTTTCATTTTATCTTGGAGAAATGTTGACAGCAGGTTGTAACCTCTTTTATGAAAGATTGGTATTGGCCTGCAGTTTTTGTTGTGTTTCTTTTTTTTCTTTTAAAGAACACCTGTGTTTTTTTTGTTTTTCCCGTCTAGGAGCTTGAGTAATTTTAGAGCCATAGAAAGAAAAAAATTATTGATAGTAGCACTGGGACAGACCCAGGATTTTCATGTTCGGATGGTCGCTCATAATTTTAAATATTTGTTAGTTTTCAAAAAGTAATAAAAGCCATTATATTGCTCTGACAGCATAGCAGCAGGGGCAGGGGGCCATGGCCCCTGTGTGTGTGTGTGTGTGTGTGTGCCTTTTATTATTACAGCAAGACGGTACAATATGTAACCCATTAAAGTAGAAAAATATTCCAGGAGTAAAGAATAAGTTGTGTAGGCCTTGTTTTACCCCAGTGAATTAACTACAAAACAAAAGATGTCAAATAGCAGTTCAAGTTAAACGTTTTGGGTTTTTTCCCGGAAATAAATAGTACATTAAGTTGACACCGCATTTTATTTATTAACTTTATTTTTTATTATATCTTTATTCTTTGCCGTTCGCATTAAATAGTGGCCTAGTTTTTTCATAAAGTAAAAAAAAGTGCTTTTTTGTAGCTTAAACAAGCAAACGAAAACTGAAACGTAACTTTAAACACTTCAAATAAAACAAAATGTGGAAATGGCATTGTAAAATGAAGGGGGGGGGGGGAGGGGAGGGGAGGGGAGTAAGCTTTGGTTCTTGTTTATTACATTCCAAATAACAGTCGCAACAAAAAATATATAATATATAAAATCTATATAAAAAATTATGCAACATTTCCAGCAAGTTTGGCATTTCAGAATGACATGCTTGCCTTTTTTTTCTGTCCCATGAGATTCTGACTCGCTCTAAAGCAGCACAACGTGTTTCTGAACCATATGGCCTTCCGTAGAGATCGCTATGCGTGTGTGCGCGTAATCTGGTTTATTTTACTGTTAAACTTAAATAGAGGCTGAAGAGCTGCTGTGTTGAACGTGTGTGTCATGTCTGTCTGTCTATCTATCTATCTATCGGCATATGTTTGACTGCAGTGGCAGATTTAGCATGGTTAATGGGTCTGTTCAGACAGTCTTTATATTGGTTGCAGTGAACCATTACACCATTAGTAATTTTCTAAAAGATTTAACAATGTTCTAATAGATTATTTGAATAAACAATTACATGTGCCCATCCCTAGTCAAGACATGGGTGCACCTAATTTAGAGAAATTACACCTTGCAGTAACTTTTTAAATATAGTTTTGTTCAAATATGGCCTGACATTTTTTGATGTAATTTGATATATTTAACAACCGTCAAGTGTTTCTTGGCATAGCTTGGCAAAGTACTACTTTTGTTATTTTTAGCAACAATTTTTAAATCTATTTGGCTTCAATTGACGTGGAACTTGACAAGGTTTGCCTGGTCTGTGACAAGTTTCTGTCTAGGTTTGCATTGTTATGCCAGCCTGTGTGACATTTTAATTATAGTGACCCTACATAAAAATGTTTGTATTGACAATGTACCGTTACCTCCAATAACAGGTGTTTTAAGCTCTGGCATTAAGAATTGAGATTAACTGTTCCCCTGGGGTTCCCTTAAACATTTTTTTTAGTTTTATTTTTTGTTTGTTACTTTCTCTCTAAATGCAACCTGCCTCTCTTCTCTTTTTTTACTTTTGCTACACAGAGGACTCCAAGAAAGGTGAGCTGGGATGGCAAACCTCCAAACTTTCCTTGTTCTTTCAACTAATATATATATATTTTTTAAGAAATCTTTCACTTACTAACTCATTCCCTTTTTTTAGGTGTTTTCCAAACTATTTGAATTGGCAAGAAGTCGAATCATGCAGCGTTCTTTCGTACCAGCACAGAGGCAGAGACTGTCCTCAAACAACAATAACAAGAAGAGAAACTAGCTGTTGCACTCATTCAGTTTAAAAAAATATATTGTCGGCTATTTACACAAGCCAG